>NC_142490.1:40749712-40939666 GCF_965113065.1 Corylus avellana | reverse complement strand
GGTACAAACTAGTTAGCAACAAATTTTTGTCCAATTGACATGTATTTTACAAAATTTAGATGTTGCGGCACCATATACAACGTTAAATGCATCAAATTTTATTTAAAAAGAAAAAAAAATGCATAAACTTTAAATCCTTACCATTAAATGGATACTATATGTTTCATTTAAAATGAAGAGAATGAAGTCACATTAATGAAATGATGAACATAATTGTATGATTATATGAAATCTGGAGATTCCCTTATTTACTTGTTCACAATCTAAACCAGAAGGCAAACATAACATAAATCAACTTAATACGCAGCACTTAATTAATAAGCCACAAATGTTCAGCACCATATAACCACATAAGTTTGCAGAGCAAAAAGTTGAAATAAATGCCAACTATATATGTTGTCTACTACTTTGGTATAAAACTAGATTTTAATTAAATATGCAAGAACCAAAAGAGAACAGTTCTTTTCAGCTCATAACATATATCATACGGGGGGGAATCAAAGAGAGGGCTCATATAATTAATTTCAAGAATAAAATAACTTCCACACAAGCCAAGCCATGCAGGCATCAGTTACCAACAAGTAGTCCATTTCAATTATTATTTATTGGATAAAAAGAGAAGAGGATGCAAACTAATTGTTAATTTAGAAATTGATGATTGCGAAGGAGGCATTGCATTGGAAGCACTAGTACCTGCGTCTGGTTTATTCCTGGTCATTTTCTCTTGAAAAATTCACGAGTACGAAAATTATGAATTGTATTAAAATTTCCTTTTCATATATTATGTATTAAACTAAAAAAAAAAAAAAACCTTTTAATTAAAGCGCTTGCCAATGAGCAAAAAATTGTTTGAAACGAATTCTTTTACATTTTTAAATAAAAACATCTTTTGCGCTCTAACAATCAATGCTGATTAAAATTTTTTATTTAAAAAATTTATCTTATAAACTGATTGACAAATTACAGGCCAATTGAAACATAGAGCATTCTCATCCGTGTTATTTTCGCTAGCCAAGAAGCTAAAATATGAGACCAAAATGAACAATATCCGGCTTAGCAAAATTCTAAAACATTTGGTAAGTTGCTACAAATTGGTGAGCACTATTTACACACCAAATATGAAAAAAGCATTAATAAATCTATAACATTCTCCCTTCTTTTAAGAAATAATTTTAAATTGAATATATATATTTTTTTGAATGGAAATATGAGGATTTCATAAATTAAAGATCACGAGCATGAAACTCTTATAGACCAGGGCAAAAAGCTCTTACAACATAAAACATAAAGTTTTGCAAAAATCATAGCTACGTGCTATGAAGTTACAAAGTCATAAATACAAACAAAAATTCTTACAATCAGGTACTACCAATGACTTCATCTTCCGCTAACCCATGTACAAATACAGTTAAAGAGCAAATCTGCTTCGAGCAGACTAGATCTAAGACATGGGTAGCCAAATTTCCTAATAAAATTTATTTAAACCGACCGTGAGAGATAACCCCTCACACCTAATTATCTAGGCCATGAAAAATAACTTCTCACACCTAATTATTCCTCCTCACGTATGAGGGCAAATCTAGAGAAATGAAATATCTTACTCAAAACAAAAAACACAAACAAACAACCAGCCAGCAGCAGCAGCAGCCAGAGACGAGATGAATGGCACAACACGGTCGAAGGTAGACGGATGCATAGCGGATTGGCTGGAGTTGTTGATCTGGTCAGAAAATACCTACAAACATAACAATAAAAAAATAAAAACCAGAAGGGGAGGGGGAGGGTAGGAGCGGAGAGTAAAAAGGGGCTCCTCTCTCGAGAATTTTAAATTTAATATTTATTTATTTTTTTGACATGTCCAAACAAGAGGGGGAAGGGGGATTCGAACTAGTGTCCTCCTCTTCATGAAGCGTGATCTCCAACCGATTGAGCTATCCCTTAGGAACTTTAAATTGAATAATTAAACTAGAGAGAATGTAGGTCCTTTGAAAAGAGTGGATAATTAAAATAGGGAATAGATTTGCTGGGGTAAATGTGACGGTTGTTAATACTTAAATTATTATAAAATTAAAAATAAAAATCATTCCATCTGCATGTGGTTTTTCCCCGATCTAAGTATATATGTGTTCTTTTTTCGATTGGGTTTGCTTTTTAAGGTTGTTTGATGGTGTTATTGAGCTTAAGCTATATATGTTTGATGAGAGGAAATTTTGCCATTGTTTGATCTAAAAGTTTGTGTTGTTTGATGAGATAAAATTTACTTTCCCGTAAAACTATGACAATAATTTGTTATAAACTGGTTTATAGTTATTTTATAAGAACACATTTAATAAAGTGACATGTGTCTTATAACTATTAAAAAAACATCTGAGAATCACATGTTTGGTTAATAATTATCAAATAATCGAGAAAATTGATATGTAATCTAATTGATCTAAGATAACTCTATTCGTCTATTGTATTTTCATGTAAATTGGGGCACAAGCGGCAGCTAGATAGCTCAGGACTCCATTTACCAGCAATGGGGATTGTAACTTCTCATGAACTTCCCATAAAAAATAAAAAATAAAACATTAAAAAAAATAATAATAATAATTTTCGCATGTTAAAGAACACATGATACTTTATTAAATGCGTTTGCATGAAATAGCTCAGTTTGTAGTAAATTTCCGTAGGTTAAATCAGACTACACCACATAAATCCCCTACTTCACACCCTTCTCTTTGAGACTTCTTGTTGGAGAGAATAATCAACACTAATTTTCGCTCATCAAACAAAATTTTCCTCTCGTCACTTATATAGGAATTGAAAATTGTTCAAACGGTTTGCCACTATGCTGCTAACATCAAGTAATTTCCGCCTATGGATTCCTAATGAATCTCACTCGATTGAACTTTGAAGAAAATTGGCCACTGCTAGCTTGCTTTTCATTCTCGTTTTTTTCGCGTTATCATTGTCTTGAATTGGGAAAGTGGGGACTGTCGAAAGGAACAACACAGAATTGACAAAAATGGGAGAGACTACCTTGTTTGGGAAGCAAGATTTTCCAACTGAAACTGAAATTTTTTCTAAATTCGTGTTTGGCAATTTTTTAAACTCAATTCAAAAAATTTCAACTTAACTCAAAAAATTTCATCCCAATTAATAAAAATTATAAATAAAGATTGAAAAAATAAATAAATAAATTTAGGGTAACCGAAACACCTCAGGTGGTGGCTGGGCCACCCCAAGCCCAACTGGGGTGGTCCGACCACCCCTTAATATTTTATTATTTTTTTAAACTTCTTATTATTATTTTTTAAATTAAATTTAAAATATATAGAATATTTTATTATTATTTCTATCAATGGGACATAAGTTTCATTTATGGCCTTAAGATATCTCTCAAGAGAGATCCTAATTATTAATTGGATATTCTCCAATCCAAAATGGACGGGAGAAAATCCTCTTCCGTGTTTGACTCACATTCCTTCGTTGGCCATAGGTTGAATAATGAAGGTTGTTGATAGAGGACAATTTTCAATCATATTTGCTTTAACAAAAGGGACATATATAGTGATTCTAACATCATATGGGGACATAATTAATGGCGTTGGAAAGCTCATTTAGAGGGTTACAAAGTCATATTTCATTAAGTTTTTCTAATTCAAATGTTTACTAAGTTAAAATAGACCGTAAAAAGAAAATTGAAAAGCTGTACAAAATTGCTCGTCTATTGTTTATGATTGAACAAGCTTTAAAACGAGTTGACAAAATAGCTCGTTCCATAACTCATATGAAGTTGGGTTCGAATGAGTTATTCATAGATGCACTCGTTTAAAGTTGGGTTAGAACAAGCTGCTATGTGAATTGAGAATTCATGTAAGAATATGAGGAAACCATAATTAGGTTCGAAAGAGCCTCTTACACATTCAGACAAGCTCCAATAAATTTTTGTAAACAAACTTTTATTTGAGCGTTTTCTTAGGTTCAGGAGTCTAGGTAGTATAAATATATGTACTGGCTATCTATAGCCTTAATTTATTATGTTATTTTGACCAGTTATCAATGAAAAACACTTTTAAGAGTGGTTTTCTTTTCTATCCACATTAAATCCTTGATATATTTGCCGATAGTTAAGAGTAGTAATTACTGACGTTCCTGCTCTGCTAGTTAACGCGCTTTGGACGATTTTTTTGGTTGTTTAGCCCACAAGATCTCCATCAACAATTAAATAATTGATGCAGTGCAACTTGACTTTGATATCAATTAATGCAGCGTGTAGTGATTAGTTTGCCAAGACAAACAAGATAAGAATCACAACTCTTCTTAAAACTAATACTCAGTCAAGGATTTAATGTGGATAGAAATCCTTTGGATTCCTAATGAATCTCACTCTATTGAACTTTGAAGAAAATTTGCCACCAGCTTCCTTTTGTTTTTGTTTTGTTTGGTTTTTTTTTTTTTGGGGGGTAATTGCGTTATCATTGTCTTGAATTGGGAGGGTGGGGACCGTCGAAAAGAACAATACAGAATTGGAAAAAAAATGGGAGAGAACAAATAATTGTATTTTTGTCTTTTTCAGTTTAATATTCAAAGTTAATGCGTTATTTTTAATTTTATTCAAGGAAAAAAGAAAATCTGATTTCTACCATATCTCTCTCTTACTTTAAACGCATCATATATGTGTCATGTTGTCAACATATGATTTTTTTTTTTTTTTTTTTTTTTAAGTAACACTTGAAAAAAAAAAAAATTATTATAAAATGTAATTTCTATATTTTTCCTTTTGTCTTAAAAAATGGATGACTACTCTTTTTTTTTTTTTTTTTTTTTGAATTTACTTCTTAAGTAATGTGTCATAATTCTCATATAGAATAAATTTAAAAATTTGTTTTTGAAAAGGATAACATTTGTCTCAATGAAAACAAAGATGTCAATACTTTGAAAAAATTAGTGGACCCTGAAAATCAGTGTTGCGGACCACTAAAAGTGACACATGATCATGGTAGATTTCCAATGCAAAATAATACACGGAAAGCTTATCTTCAAAGATGTGGTTCTCTGTTGCCTCTGCGATGTCCATTTCGACTCACTAGCAGCACATTAATGACGACAGAGAATATACAGGGAAACTTGCTAACTACTCCCTTCAATTTTTATTATACAAAAAATCTTAATTTATGGCATTGAATTTATAATTTTTTTTAATTAAATAAAAAAATGCAAGATTTAAATGTGAGTATTTTTATATATTTCGTTAAATTCTGACCAACTTTGTTAAGATTTAACAAAAAAACATAATAAATAAATGTCATTGTAAAAAATTAAAAGTTCAAATTGAATTGATTACAAAAATAATGAAAGTTTCAGACTAAGTGAAGTTTATCTTATAATATATATATTTTTATTTTTTATTTTATAAAGAATTTTTTTTTTATTAATTATTTATACTTTAGTAACGTGTCAGAATTGACACATTACTAAATATTTTTTAAGTAACATCCAAATTAGTAACATGCCGCACACATTTATTAACCAAATTAGTAAATTGTCGTTACTAATCAAAAGGTTTTTTGTAGTAGCCATGGCCCCAAACCGCGAAGCCACCCCTACACTCAACTAGGGTGGCCGACCACCCCAATTTTTTTTATTTTATTTTAATTTTTTATTATTTTAATTTTTATTTTTAAAAAAAATAATTAATTAATATTTTATTATTTAATTTAAGTGGGACACATGATAATTGTTAGATAAAATTAAATGGCCAAAGATTAAAAATTGGAGAATCTCCGATCCTCCGATCCTCCCCATAATGGGAGGAGATTGATCAAAAAAAATGGGAGTGAACAAATAATTGTACTTTTGTCTTTTTCAGTTTTGGTATTCAAAGTCAATGTGTTATTTTTTTATTGTAGAAAAAAAAAAAAAAATTCTGATTTGTACCGTGTCTCTCTCTTACTTTAAACGCATCATGTCTCATCATGTTGTCAACATATGTTTTTTTTTTTAAGTAACACTAGAAAAAAAATATTATTATAAACTGTAATTTCTATATTTTTCTTTTTGTCTTAAAAAATGGATGACGACCCAATTTTTTTTTTTTTCTTCTGAATATGCTTTAAATAATGTGTCATAATCTCCTATAGAATAAATTTTAAGATTTCTTTTTGAAAAGTATAACATTTGTCTCAATGAAAACAAAGGGGCCAATACTTTGAAGAAGATATATAGTGGATTCTAAAAACAAAGGGGCCATAAAACATAATGAATAGATGGCTTTGCAATTACGTACTGAGCTTCCCTTAAATCAATTACCCCTCTCTCTCTCTCTCTCTCTCTGTCTCTGTGCGCTACGATCGATGTGGAACAGAAGCAAAACACGTCTCCTGTTACCACGTTTTACACCTCTCTACATAGCCTTCTTCCTATACCACCTGACAAGCACCGTCGCTGGTGGATCGCCGTATCCTTACACACCGATCGATATGATTCTCGTAACCTGTGGTTCCTCTGGCAATTCAACTTCTCTAGACGGGCGAATCTGGATTGGAGACATGTATTCAAAATTCTCCCCTATTGAAAACTCTCTAAACCAGACATCTTTTGGCGGCAGCTCAGTTCCACGCTTCTCTGTTGTTCAAACACCCTATATCACAGCCCGGTTCTCTCTCTCCGAATTCATCTACATGTTCCCGGTCAAAGCCGGCCAAAAATTCATTCGACTTTACTTCAACCCGGCTTCGTACCCCAAATTTGGTAGCTCTAAACCCCAATTCTCTGTCAAAGCGGGACGTTTCAGTCTTCTTAGCAATTTCAGCCCTTCACGTCCAGAGGATACCATATTCAGAGAATACTTAATCAGCATCGAGAAAGATCAGATGTTGAACATCACCTTCACTCCGAGCGTCGTTTCTAATTCACACGCTTTTATCAATGGAATTGAAATCTTGTCGATGCCTTCCAATCTCTATTACACCTCGTCTGCTGATGAGGGGTTATCTTTTATCGGCCAGCAGAGCCTGTACCGCATCGAGAACAACACTGCTCTCGAGATGTTATACAGAGTAAATGTTGGAGGCTCCTCCATTCCACCCTCTGAAGACACTGGCATGTTTCGGAGCTGGAGTCAGGACGACGAGTACTTCATAGCGTATGAACAATCTGTTGTAACTGCTAACACAACTATTGAACTGAAGTTTACCAAGATGGTACCTCCGTACACTGCTCCAAAAGACGTCTATCGCACTGCCCGGACAATGGGGGCGAACACAACTATCAACAAGAGCTACAATCTCACCTGGGAATTCCCCGTAGATTCTGGGTTTGTCTATCTCGTTAGGCTACACTTCTGCGAGTTTCAACCAGAGATTACTCAGCAACACGATAGAGAGTTCCTAATTTTCATAGCAAATCAAACCGTAGAGAATGCAGCCGACGTGATACATTGGAGTGGTGGAAATGGTGTTCCGGTATATAGAGACTACGCCGTTTACATGTTTGGCAAAGAAGGCGAGAAGAAAATCAATCTCTCTCTGGCATTAGAAGCAAACCCACAAGACTGGCAGACTGTTTACACTAATGTAATCTTGAACGGTGTCGAAATCATTAAAGTAGGCACCTCTAATGGCATATCCAATCCCGGCCAAGTTGCTTTGACCCCTCCAACGAAGTCCAAGAATAACACTACAATAATAGCTCTGTCACCAGCACCGACGAAGTCCAAGAATAACACTACTACAATAATAGGTGCCGTCGGTGGTGGTGGACTTTTTGGCTTTATTGTGCTATCCATTCTCGGATTCTTCATTCTCCGGCGGCGCAAAAGAGACAAGGACTCCAGCTCTACAAACAAGTCATCAAAGACTTACAGGTCATCTTTGCCGTCTGATCAGTGTCGTCACTTTTCACTGGCTAAGATTAAAGCAGCTACCCACAACTTCGACGAAGCTCTCATAATTGGGGTTGGTGGGTTTGGTAACGTGTACAAAGGGTACATAAACATTGACGGTGGGGCCAACCTAGTTGCGATCAAGCGGTTGACACCCGGTTCTCAACAAGGGGCTCATGAGTTCAAGACCGAAATTGAGATGCTCTCCCAGCTTCGCCACCGTCACCTCGTTTCTTTAATAGGCTACTGTAACGATGGCAATGAGATGATCCTCGTCTATGATTTTATGGCTCGTGGGACCCTTCGTGATCATCTCCACAAAACCACCGATAATCCTCCTCTTTGTTGGAAGCAACGGTTGAAGATATGTATCGGTGCAGCACGTGGGTTGAACTATCTTCACATGGGCGTGAACCACACAATCATTCATCGTGATGTGAAGACAACAAATATCTTATTGAATGAGAAATGGGAGGCAAAGGTGTCTGATTTTGGGTTATCCAAAATAGGAAAGTCAGAAGCCCACGTCAGCACAAATGTAAAGGGTACTTTTGGGTATTTAGATCCAGAATATTACCGACGTCAACAGTTGTCTCAGAAGTCTGATGTATATTCGTTTGGTGTAGTTTTGTTCGAAGTATTGTCTGGGAAGCCACCTATGATACGTACTGGAGAGATGCAAGTGGTATGCTTAGGAGAGTGGGCTCCAAAATGCTATAGCAATGGAGAGGTTGACCAGATCATTGATCCATCATTGAAGGGTGAAATAGCAGCCGAGTGTTTGAAGACATTTGCTGAGATTGCGGTTAATTGTTTGCACGACAATGGAATCAACCGGCCATCGATGAATGATGTGGTGCAGGACCTTGAGCTAGCGTTGCAGTTGCAGGAGAGTGCGGACAAAGATGCCAGGCTTGAGAAGGAAGTTGTCCTACCCAATGACATATGTAGTAGTAGTTCGATCAGTGGACAAGATTTTTCCGAGATTGTAAATCTTCAAGGTCGGTGAGAGAAGATAGTAGCTGATCAATTTTTAGGATGTCTTATTAGAGTCACATTACCAACCACGAGGAGCGGGTTTGAAATATAGTCATTTTATATGGCAAGTGGAGCAACTATTGTATGAAAACGTCAAATTTTAATGCAATCTTTGAATATCAAGGAAATGAGGAAATCTATTCTAAAAGTTTTAATGTAGGACGGGTGTAATGTTAAAGTTTTCACTTTTTTTTTTTTTTTTGAATAAAAGTTTTCACTTTATTGAGGTCTCCTACACACCCACGTGCATGTATGCAACATGTGTTTTTCAAAACCATGACAATAATTTGCTACAAATTGGTTTGTAGCTTTTATACAAACGCATCTAATAAAGTGGCATGTATTTCATACCAATTAAAAAAACATGTTAGAATTACATGTTTGGTTCGTGGCACAAACCAAGGCCTTTGTGCCCTCCAATAAGAAGGCGGCACATCAGCGTGGAACACTGTAACAAAAATATGGTGTTCTACCTAATCTTTTTTCTAGAATACTTAAAACACAACACCTTCAAGAATAACCTTTTCATATTTTTCTCTCAAATCGCTCCAGCCACCAACCTGCCACCGAAGACGTCCTCGGAGACGCTGCCGGAGACGACGCCGGCCGGTACAAAAAAAGCCAGAGATGACGGATATAACCCCTACAAAAAACGCCGGGTAAGAACGAAGCTCCTCCTCCCTCTCTCCGATGCCCCTCTCTCTCACTGGCGGCAGTAGAGAAATTTTTTTTTCTCTGCTGCCGGGCAACAGAAATTTTTTTTTCCTCTGTTCTCTGTTGCCCGGCAGCAGAGAACAGAGAAAAAAAAATTTCTCTGTTGCCCGGCAGTAGAGAAAAATTTTGTTCTCTGCCGCCGGGCAACAGAGAACAGAGAAAAAATATTTTCTCATGGCAAAATTTTTTTTTTCTCTGTTCTCGGTTGCCCGGCAGCAGTGAAAAAAGGTAGCAGAGAAAAAAAAATTTCTCTACTGCCGCCGGTGAGAGAGAGGGGCGCCGAAGAGAGGGAGGAGGAGCTTGGTTTTTACTCGGCGTTTTCTGTAGGGGTTATATCCGTCATCTCTGGTTTTTTTTGTACCGGCCGGCGTCGTCTCCGGCGGCGTCTCCGGTGGCAAGTTGGTGGTTGGAGCGGTTTTGGACAAAAATATGAAAAGGTTATTCTAAAAGGTGTTTTGTTTTAGGTATTCTAGAAAAAAGATTAGGTGGAACACCATATTTTTGTTACAGTGTTCTACGTTGATGTGTCGTCTTCTTATTGGAGGGCACAAAGGCCTTAGTTTATGCCACGACCCTATAGAAGTTATTCTCTAATAATTATCAAATAATCAATAAAATTGATATGTAATCTAATTGCTATAAGACAACTCTATTCATCTATTATATTTTCATGTAGAGCACAAGAGGCAGCTAGCTTAGGACTCCATTTACTAGTGGTGGGGATTATAACTTCTCATGAATTTTCTATATAAAGAAAAAGAAAAAGAAAAAGAAAAAGAAAAAAAAAAAAAAAAGAGAGTGATTTCCGCATATTAAGGAGCACATATTACTTTCTCAGATGCGTTTGTTTGAAATAGTTACAAATCAATTTGTAATAAATTTCTTTCTGTAGGTTAAATCATAGCAGACCACATATATAAATCCCTTACTTAACACCCTTCTCCTTCAGACTTCTTGTTGGAGAGAATAATTAACCCTAATTTTCGCTCATCAAACAAAATTTTCCCCTCATCGCTTTTGTTCAAACCGTTTGCCACTATGCTGCTAGCATCAAGTAATTTCCGCCTCTGGATTCCTAATGAATCTCACTCTATTGAACTTTGAAGAAAATTTGCCACCAGCTTCCTTTTGTTTTTGTTTTGTTTTTTTTTTTTTTTTTTTTTTTTTTTTTTTTGGGTAATTGCGTTATCATTGTCTTGAATTGGGAGGGTGGGGACCGTCGAAAAGAACAACACAGAATTGGAAAAAAAATGGGAGAGAACAAATAATTGTATTTTTGTCTTTTTCAGTTTAATATTCAAAGTTAATGCGTTATTTTTAATTTTATTCGAGGAAAAAAGAAAATCTGATTTCTACCATATCTCTCTCTTACTTTAAACGCATCATATATGTGTCATGTTGTCAACATATGTTTTTTTTTTTTTTTTTTTAAGTAACACTTGAAAAAAAAAAATTATTATAAACCGTAATTTCGATATTTTTCCTTTTGTCTTAAAAAATGGATGACTATCCAATTTTTATTTTTTTTTTGAATTTACTTCTTAAATAATGTGTCATAATTCTCATATAGAATAAATTTAAAAATTTGTTTTAGAAAAGGATAACATTTGTCTCAATGAAAACAAAGATCTCGATACTTTGAAAAAATTAGTGGACCCTGAAAATTAGTGTTGCGGACCACTAAAAGTGACACATGATCATGGAAGATTTCCAATGCAAAATAATACACGGAAAGCTTATCTTCAAAGATGTGGATCTCTGTTGCCTCTGCGATGTCCATTTCGACTCACTAGCAGTACATTAATGACGACAGAGAATATGCACGGAAACTTTGCTAACTACTCCCTTCAATTTTTATTATACAAAATATCTTAATTTATAGAATTGAATTTATAATTTTTTTTTTAATTACATAAAAAAAAATGCAAAGATTTAAATATAAGTATTTTTATATATTTCGTTAAATTCTGACCAACTTCGTTAAGATTTAACAAAGAAAAATAATTAATAGATGTCTTTGTAAAAAATTGATAGTTTAAATTAATTTGATTGCAAAAATAATGAAATTTTCGGACTAAGTGAAGTTTCTCTTACAATATATATATTTTTATTTTTTATTTTATAAAGATTTTTTTTTTATTAATTCTTTATACTTTAGTAACGTGTCAGAATTGACACATTACTAAATATTTTTTAAGTAACATCCAAATTAGTAACATGCCGCACACATTTATTAACCAAATTAGTAAATTGTCGTTACTAATCAAAAGGTTTTTTGTAGTAGCCATGGCCCCAAACCGCGAAGCCACCCCTAGACTCAACTAGGGTGGCCGACCACCCCAATTTTTTTTATTTTATTTTTATTTTAATTTTTTTAAAAAAAAATTAATTAATATTTTATTATTTAATTTAAGTGGGACACATGATAATTGTTAGATAAAATTAAATGGCCTAAGATTAAAAATTGGAGAATCTCCGATCCTCCCCATAATGGGAGGAGATTGATCAAAAAAAATGGGAGTGAACAAATAATTGTACTTTTTGTTATGAATGCATTCATGCATTTGGTGGATGACCATTTAGTTCCATCTCTTGGAATTCTACACATTCATATCATCTTTTAGAATTCCTATAACATCCATGTAATACATTAATGTACCCTCTTGTTTCATATTCCCCTTTTCATATTCCTTAACCTCCCATTATGATTCTATGCCTATAAAATGGAGTATTGAGTTGTATGTATAACACACAATAATAGAGAAGAATTATACATAGTTCCTGAAGAACTAGTTTCACATATTGCAATCTCTTTATCTTGTCTTGTCATTTTCTTTAATTTTACAACACGTTATCAGCACGAAGCTCTAGCCAATTATTGTGTTCTTTTGATCTTCAACATCAAAAGCTATCCGTGAGGTATTCTCAATTCATTAAATTTTTATTGTTTTATGATTCATGTGAGATTTATTATAAAGCTATCATAATACTTGCATATTATGATTCATGTGAGATTTATTATAAATTAGAATTTTATCATACTAATGTTATGAATATGATGTCTTCTAATTTTATATGCCTGAAGCATATAAAAACTGAGTACCTTTCGGTAAAGGATCCCTTGACCTTGTGAAATAATTTAAGGGAGAGATACGAGCACCAGAAGATAGTTATCCTCCCAAAAGCTCGTTATGATTTGATGCACCTGAAGTTGCAAGATTTCAAGAGTGTCAGTGATTAACTCTGAACTCTTCAAAATCAGCCCACAATTAAAATTGTATTGAGAAAAAGTCACTGATATGGATATGTTAGAAAAAAACATATACCACATTTCATGCCTCGAATGTGCTCCTGCAGTAGCAATATCGAGAGCGTAATTTCACAAGATATTCTGAACTGATATCTTGCATTCTAGTGACTGAGCAAAACAACGAGCTATTAATGAAAAATTATCAATCTCGTCCAACGGGTTCTACACCATTTCCTGAAGCAAATGGAACCTCATTTCATGGTAATAAAGGAAACCATGGTTGTGGACGTAGACGTGGTAGAAGAAAAAAAATTATAGAGGTCAAGGGGAACATACTCATAATTTTTACAAAAGAAATGTTCTATACTGTAGTGTCCCAGAATTTTCAAAGCTATTTAAATAGATTATTTTGATAATGAGGTTATTTTAATATCCATTGTAGCTAAGGATTTTAATTCTTGGAAAATTTATGAGAGTGGTAATTAGAGAATGGTAATTGGTGAAATAGTATAGGGTTGGTGAAATAGTAAAATGAGGGTATAATTGTAAATTGAAGATAGAATGAGGGTATAATTGTAAATTGAAGGTAGAATAGTATAGGGTTGGTGAAATAGTATAGGGTTGGTGAAATAGTAAAATGAGGGTATAATTGTAAATTGAAGATAGAATGAGGGTATAATTGTAAATTGAAGGTAGAATAGTATAGGGTTGGTGAAATAGTATAGGGTTGGTGAAATAGTATAGGGTTGGTGAAATAGTAAAATGAGGGTATAATTGTAAATTGACGGTAGAATAGTGTTTGATTTTCTCCTATAAATAGAGCTCTTCTCCTTCAGAATTTTCACCACTCATCTCCTCTCCCATCTCTTGCATATATTCTTCCTTCTTCCGCTTTTTACTCGGTCTTTCTTCTTTCTAAGAGTGTTTACTCAGAACAGAGAGAGAAAGGGCGAGACCAAGCGCTACAAGAAAGAAAGAACACAAGAGATAGCGGACTTTAGAAATTAGTTTCAAAAGATATACTAGTGGTGTTAGTCATATTGGAGCAACTGGATTCCTTCATACCACTTTTAGCTTCAGTCTAGAGGTAAGTAAATTCACTACCCCTTCTAAAGTTACTTCATGTCATGCTATTTATTCATTCTTTAGTAAATTGTAAATGATTATTTTATTTACGTATTATGAAGTTATGTTGCATGCATGAAGGATTTCTAAAAGAATTATTTAGAAAGTTTATATTTCTTTAAAGGCTTTTTAAGCACAACAAGTTTATATTTGGAAAAGTTTCCATTTTAAGAAAAGAAAGTTGAGAAATGATGATGATTATAAGAAAGAAAAATGATGATAAACCCTCCTACATGTTGCCCTAAGATGCATCAAAAGAAGTACAAAGAAAAGTACAAGAGATGAGATAAATGTTTATGAAATGAGGGCACATGTATGGAGGAGAGTATTTTTGGCCCCAAGATAAGATAAGATGAGAGTTCGGTACCGATACTCGGATGGAGGCGAAACCACTGAAGGAGGCTATGCCAGAAGGTGGTATTCCATCAACTAGACCGTTGAGTGCACCAAGAAAGAGTTAATTGACGGTCGGGCATGGCTGTGGCCACAGTTCAGTGCCATGGTCACAGGACCCGCAACCCTCGTGCACAGGGGTAATAGTGTACAT
The DNA here is from genome assembly GCF_965113065.1 of Corylus avellana. Taxonomy (NCBI): domain Eukaryota; kingdom Viridiplantae; phylum Streptophyta; class Magnoliopsida; order Fagales; family Betulaceae; genus Corylus; species Corylus avellana. The sequence goes on along the minus strand of NC_142490.1, from coordinate 40,925,122 downwards.
GGGCCTTATTATGAGAAAATGATACTATATTTTCAACGATGATATGCTATGATGATTTACAGAGATTATTTATAATAATGCATTATGATGATGATTTATAAAGATGATTTACAACGATGATCTATTACTAGATGTAATAGTATGTATATGTTACGGGAGATGCAACCGTACATACAGATATTATTATGGCTAGAATTATATTTATTTGCGAAAATGATTTTCAAAACTGAGAACAATGAGTAAAACTATTTATGGTTGTGGATTTTACTTGCTGGGCCCCCTTTGGGCTCATTCAGTTTTATTTCTTGTTTTCAGGTAGAAAGGATGCTGGAATAGGAGGCCGGAATGGGGTGGGAATAATTATTAATTTTCAAAGTCTTTTCATATAAGTTATTGTAATGATATGATATTCCGCAACTAAAGTTTAATGTTTTCTAATTCCGCTTGTAATAAAATCTCTTGAAAAAAATGTTTTACGCATTTATTGTATCTTTTAAAATCAAGTACTCTGATAGACCTTATAGATCTTTGCAAGAATTTTTGTTGAAAAAGAAGAAAAGTGGCAAACTCAGCCTTAACGGGCTGGGGGTGTTACATATACCACCAGAAGTGGAACTACACTTAGGCGAAACAAAATGAAAACAAAGGTTTACAGAATAAACCTACAAAGAACTATGAAGATAAATGTTACATGTGTGGTATGAAAAAGATATTGGTCACGTACCTGTCGTACGCCTAAACATCTGGTAGACCTATATCAAACCTCCATAAAAGAAAAGGAGATTGAAATGAATTTTGCTAATCACAGTAATCCTGAAGATTCTCCAATTTTTCGTAATACTCTAAATGGAAAGGGTAACATTCATCTTAATGTTTCTGATTTCTTTGTAGACTCTAACACAAAAACTGATCTTTTCATTGGTGATAAATATGTCTATAACAATTAAAATGTTTTCATTGTGTCTTAATCACATTGAGTTTACATTGTTAAATTTAATTGTATTTTGTTATTTTATTTTTGATTAATGAAATTTAATATATATTTTGTTTATATATGGAGGTATGGGTCATATTGATGGAATGATTAATTCAAAAATGATTGGTGAAGATTTGTGTCTAGCAGACAGTTGTACAACGCACACAATTCTTAGAGATAAGAAATATTTTCAATACTTGATATTAAACAAAGCTAGTGTCAATACAATATCAGGTTCATCAAACCTTATCGAAGGCTCTGGAAGAGCGAATATTATATTGCCAAAAGGAACAAAATTTTGTATTGACGATGCTTTGTATTCTTCTAAATCTAGAAGAAATTTAATTAGTTTTAAGGATATTCGTCTAAATGGTTATCATGTTGAAACCACTAATGAAGGCAGTGACGAATATCTTTATATTACTTCAACAATTTCGGGCCAGAAGCTTATATTGGAAAAACTGCCTGCTTTCTCTTCCGGGTTGTATTATACAACAATAAGAACAATTGAATCACATGTTGTAATGCACCAGAAGTGCTCTAATCCAAAGATGTTTATGCTTTGGCATGATCGTCTTGGACATCCGGGAACAATTATGATGCGTCGAATAATTGAGAACTCTTATGGGCATCCCTTAAAGAACCAGAAGATTCTTTTACCAAGTGATTATCCTTGTGCTGCATGTTCTCAAGGTAAACTTGTTATCAAACCATCCCCTTCTAAGGTAATTGTTGAATCTCCATCATTTTTACAAAGAATTCAAGGAGATATATGTGGGCCGATTCACCCTCCATGTGGACCATTTAGATATTTTATGGTTTTAATAGATGCATCGTCGAGGTGGTCACACGTTTGCTTGCTTTCTACTCGTAATGTTGCATTTGCTAGACTTCTTTCTCAAATAATTAGATTACGAGCACAATTTTCAGATTATCCAATTCAATCTATTCGGATGGATAATGCGGGTGAATTTACATCTCAAGCATTTTATGACTATTGCATGTCAATTGGAATCAATGTTGAACATCCTGTTGCTCATACTCATACTCAAAATGGTTTAGCTGAATCGTTTATTAAACGACTTCAGTTAATTGCTCGACCTTTGCTTATGAAAACAAAATTACCTGTTTCTGCTTGGGGACATGCAATATTACACGCTGCATCATTAGTTCGGATCAGACCAACAGCTTACCAAAAATATTCCCCTTTGCAACTTGCATTTGGTCAACCACCAAATATTTTTCATTTTCGTATTTTTGGTTGTGCTGTATATGTTCCAATTGCACCACCTCAACGCACTAAGATGGGACCTCAACGTAGACTTGGAATTTATGTTGGTTTTGATTCTCCTTCTATCATTAGATATCTTGAGCCTTTAACTGGTGATGTTTTTAAAGCACGTTTTGAAGATTGTCATTTTGATGAAAACATATTCCCATCACTAGGGAAAGAAAAGTCGTTGCTAGAAGCACGACAAGAAATCACTTGGAATAATTCGACGTTATCTCATTTTGATCCTCGTACAAATCAATGTGAACTAGAAGTTCAGAAGATCATTCATTTGCAGAGTATTGCAAATCAATTGCCAGATGCATTTACTGACAACAAGAAAATAATTAAGTCTCACATTCCAGCTGCTAATACTCCAGCGAAGATAGAAGTCCCTGTAGGACAATTAATTAATACAGCAGCAAATGAGTCTAAGGCGCGCCTGAAGCGTGGAAGACCTATTGGTGCAAAGGATAAGATTCCCCGGAAGAGAAAAGCACAAGGAAATGAAATTGGCGCTCCTGAAGAGGCATTACCCACAAAACAGGCAACGAAAATTGATCCATCCAAACTTTCTGTACAAAATTCTCCTGGAAAGGAATCCCCCGAAGAGGAACCTCTTGAAGAGGAATCTCCTGAAGAGTTACCTCCTGAAGAGGAACAGGTACCTGAAAATAATGAGATCTCAATAAATTATGTAAGTACAGGAGAAATATTGGATAGAAACAAAATTGTTGTCGACAACATATTTTCATTTAAAGTTGCATTTGACATTACCAGAAGTAATGATGATATTGAACCACAAACCGTCGAAGAATGTCGACGTAGAAATGATTGGCCAATGTGGAATGAAGCAATTCAGGCAGAATTGAACTCATTAGCAAAACGTGAAGTATTTGGACCTGTAGTCCAAACACCTGAAGGTGTATCACCTGTTGGATACAAGTGGGTATTTGTACGAAAACGAAATGAGAAAAATGAAATTGTGAGATACAAAGCAAGACTTGTTGCACAAGGTTTCCTGCAGAAACCTGGTATTGATTATGAAGAAACATATTCCCCTGTAGTGGATGCAATTACATTTAGATTTTTGATTAGCTTGGTAGTTACAGAAAGTTTGGATATGCGTTTAATGGATGTGGTTACAGCATATTTATATGGATCACTTGATAATGATATATACATGAAAATTCCTGAAGGATATAAAATGCCTGAAGCATATAATTCGAAATCCCGAAGTATTTATTCTATCAAGCTACAAAGATCTTTATATGGGTTAAAGCAATCCGGACGCATGTGGTACAATCGTCTTAGTGAATATCTATTGAAAGAAGGATTTGAGAATAATCCAATTTGTCCATGCGTTTTCATTAAGAAATCAGAATCCGGATTTGCTATCATTGCAGTTTATGTAGATGATTTAAATCTTGTTGGGACTCCAGAAGAGCTCATAAAAACTGCCACGTATTTAAAAAATGAGTTTGAGATGAAAGATCTTGGAAAGACAAAATTTTGCCTTGGTTTACAAATTGAACATTTTCCAAATGGAATTCTTGTTCATCAATCAACGTACACAGAAAAAGTCCTGAAGCACTTTTACATGGAGAAAGCTCATCCTTTGAGCACTCCAATGGTTGTTCGGTCACTTGATGTGAAAAAAGATCCTTTTCGCCCTCGAGAAGATGACGAAGAAATTCTTGGTCCTAAAGTACCATATCTTAGTGCAATTGGTGCTTTGATGTATCTTGCAAATTGCACACGACCTGATATAGCATTTTCAGTTAATTTATTAGCAAGATACAGCTCTGCACCAACTCGAAGGCATTGGAATGGGGTCAAACATGTTCTACGATATCTTCGTGGAACAGCTGACATGGGATTATTTTATTCAAAAGGTTCAAATTCACAATTAATTGGATATGCAGATGCGGGTTTTCTTTCTGATCCGCATAAAGGTAGATCTCAAACAGGATATCTATTTACAAGTGGAAGTACTGCTATTTCATGGAGATCTGTCAAGCAAACACTTGTTGCTACTTCTTCAAATCACTCAGAGATTGTTGCAATTCATGAAGCAAGTCGGGAATGCATATGGCTAAGATCAGTAATTCAACACATTCGAGAAAAGTGCGGTTTATCCACAATCAAAGATAGCCCGACAATATTATATGAAGATAATGCTGCTTGTATCACACAGATCAGAGGAGGATATATTAAGGGTGATAGAACCAAACACATTTCACCAAAGTTCTTTTATACACATGAGCTCCAGAAGAGTGGTGATATTGATGTTAAACAGATACGATCAAGTGACAATTTGGCAGATTTATTTACCAAAGCATTACCAACTGCAACATTTAAGAAGTTGGTGAATAACATTGGAATGCGCCGACTGAAGGATCTTTCATCATAAACAATTGAAGCTCTTCATGCTAATGAGGGGGAGTAAAATGATTATGCTGATTGTACTCTTTTTCCTTCGCTAAGGTTTTTCCCACTGGGTTTTCCTTTGCAAGGTTTTAATGAGGCAATCCTAAAGCATACGAAGGCACACAAGAATATTGTACTCTTTTTTCTTCGCCACAGGTTTTTTCCCACTGGGTTTTCCTTGGCAAGGTTTTAACGAGGCATATTCTTAGTGTATGGTCATCCAAGGGGGAGTGTTATGAATGCATTCATGCATTTGGTGGATGACCATTTAGTTCCATCTCTTGGAATTCTACACATTCATATCATCTTTTAGAATTCCTATAACATCCATGTAATACATTAATGTACCCTCTTGTTTCATATTCCCCTTTTCATATTCCTTAACCTCCCATTATGATTCTATGCCTATAAAATGGAGTATTGAGTTGTATGTATAACACACAATAATAGAGAAGAATCATACATAGTTCCTGAAGAACTAGTTTCACATATTGCAATCTCTTTATCTTGTCTTGTCATTTTCTTTAATTTTACAACACTTTTGTCTTTTTCAGTTTTGGTATTCAAAGTCAATGTGTTATTTTTTTATTGTAGAAAAAAAAAAAAAATTCTGATTTGTACCGTGTCTCTCTCTTACTTTAAACGCATCATGTCTCATCATGTTGTCAACATATTTTTTTTTTTTTTTTTAAGTAACACTAGAAAAAAAATATTATTATAAACTGTAATTTCTATATTTTTCTTTTTGTCTTAAAAAATGGATGACGACCCAATTTTTTTTTTTTTTCTTCTGAATATGCTTTAAATAATGTGTCATAATCTCCTATAGAATAAATTTTAAGATTTCTTTTTGAAAAGTATAACATTTGTCTCAATGAAAACAAAGGGGCCAATACTTTGAAGAAGATATATAGTGGATTCTAAAAACAAAGGGGCCATAAAACATAATGAATAGATGGCTTTGCAATTACGTACTGAGCTTCCCTTAAATCAATTACCCCTCTCTCTCTCTCTCTCTCTCTCTCTCTCTCTCTGTCTCTGTCTCTGTGCGCTACGATCGATGTGGAACAGAAGCAAAACACGTCTCCTGTTACCACGTTTTACACCTCTCTACATAGCCTTCTTCCTATACCACCTGACAAGCACCGTCGCTGGTGGATCGCCGTATCCTTACACACCGATCGATATGATTCTCGTAACCTGTGGTTCCTCTGGCAATTCAACTTCTCTAGACGGGCGAATCTGGATTGGAGACGTGTCTTCAAAATTCTCCCCTTTTGAAAACTCTCTAAACCGGACATCTTTTGGCGGCAGCTCAGTTCCACGCCTCTCTGCTGTTCAAACACCCTATACCACAGCCCGGTTCTCTCTCTCCGAATTCACCTACATGTTCCCGGTCAAAGCCGGCCAAAAATTCATTCGACTTTACTTCAACCCGGCTTCGTACCGCAAATTTGATAGCTCTAAACCCCAATTCTCTGTCAAAGCGGGACGTTTTAGTCTTCTTAGCAATTTCAGCCCTTCACGTCCAGAGGATACCATATTCAGAGAATACTTAATCAGCATCGAGAAAGATCAGATGTTGAACATCACCTTCACTCCGAGCGTCGTTTCTAATTCACACGCTTTTATCAATGGAATTGAAATCTTGTCGATGCCTTCCAATCTCTATTACACCTCGTCTGCTGATGAGGGGTTATCTTTTATCGGCCAGCAGAGCCTGTACCGCATCGAGAACAACACTGCTCTCGAGATGTTATACAGAGTAAATGTTGGAGGCTCCTCCATTCCACCCTCTGAAGACACTGGCATGTTCCGGAGCTGGAGTCAGGACGACGAGTACTTCATAGCGTATGAACAATCTTTTGTAACTGCTAACACAACTATTGAACTGAAGTTTACCAAGATGGTACCTCCGTACACTGCTCCAAAAGACGTCTATCGCACTGCCCGGACAATGGGGGCGAACACAACTATCAACAAGAGCTACAATCTCACCTGGGAATTCCCCGTAGATTCTGGGTTTGTCTATCTCGTTAGGCTACACTTCTGCGAGTTTCAACCAGAGATTACTCAGCAACACGATAGAGAGTTCCTAATTTTCATAGCAAATCAAACCGTAGAGAATGCAGCCGACGTGATACGTTGGAGTGGTGGAAATGGTATTCCGGTATATAGAGACTACGCTGTTTCCATGTTTGGCAAAGAAGGCGAGAAGAAAATCAATCTCTCTCTCGCATTACAAGCAAACCCACAAGATTGGAAGACTCTTTACACTGATGTAATCTTGAACGGTGTCGAAATCATTAAAGCAGGCACCTCTAATGGCATATCCAATCCCGGCCAAGTTGCTTTGACCCCTCCAACGAAGTCCAAGAATAACACTACTACAATAATAGGTGCCGTCGGTGGTGGTGGACTTTTTGGCTTTATTGTGCTATCCATTCTCGGATTCTTCATTCTCCGGCGGCGCAAAAGAGACAAGGACTCCAGCTCTACAAACAAGTCATCAAAGACTCACAGGTCATCTTTGCCGTCTGATCAGTGTCGTCACTTTTCACTGGCTAAGATTAAAGCAGCTACCCACAACTTCGACGAAACTCTCATAATTGGGGTTGGTGGGTTTGGTAACGTGTACAAAGGGTACATAAACATTGACGGTGGGGCCAACCTAGTTGCGATCAAGCGGTTGACACCCGGTTCTCAACAAGGGGCTCATGAGTTCGAGACCGAAATTGAGATGCTCTCCCAGCTTCGCCACCGTCACCTCGTTTCTTTAATAGGCTACTGTAACGATGGCAATGAGATGATCCTCGTCTATGATTTTATGGCTCGTGGGACCCTTCGTGATCATCTCCACAAAACCACCGATAATCCTCCTCTTTGTTGGAAGCAACGGTTGAAGATATGTATCGGTGCAGCACGTGGGTTGAACTATCTTCACATGGGCGCGAACCACACAATCATTCATCGTGATGTGAAGACAACAAATATCTTATTGGATGAGAAATGGGAGGCAAAGGTGTCTGATTTTGGGTTATCCAAAATAGGAAAGTCAGAAGCCCACGTCAGCACAAATGTAAAGGGTACTTTTGGGTATTTAGATCCAGAATATTACCGACGTCAACAATTGTCTCAGAAGTCTGATGTATATTCGTTTGGTGTAGTTTTGTTCGAAGTATTGTCTGGGAAGCCACCCATGATACGTACTGGAGAGATGCAAGTGGTATGCCTAGGAGAGTGGGCTCCAAAATGCTATAGCAATGGAGAGGTTGACCAGATCATTGATCCATCATTGAAGGGTGAAATAGCAGCCGAGTGTTTGAAGACATTTGCTGAGATTGCGGTTAATTGTTTGCACGACAATGGAATCAACCGGCCATCAATGAATGATGTGGTGCGGGACCTTGAGCTAGCGTTGCAGTTGCAGGAGAGTGCGGACAAAGATGCCAGGCTTGAGAAGGAAGTTGTCCTACCCAATGACATATGTAGTAGTAGTACGATCAGTGGACAAGATTTTTCCGAGATTGTAAATCTTCAAGGTCGGTGAAAGAAGATAGTAGCTGATCAATTTTTAGGATGTCTTATTAGAGTCACATTGCCGACCACGAGGAGCAGGTTTGAAATATAGTCATTTTATATGGCAAGTGGAGCAACTATTGTATGAAAACGTCAAATTTTAATGCAATCTTTGAATATCAAGGAAATCTATTCTAAAAGTTTTAATGTAGGATGGGTGTAATGTTAAAGTTTTCACTTTATTGAGGTGTCCTACACAACCACGTACGTGTATGCAACATGTGTTTTACACTAGCCTAACTAATAGATACATATGAATTATTGTGGGACAAAAATACCTCTAGGATTTTTTGTCTTACTGGTTTCAAAGCCTATTAAGATAAGAGAGGGTTAGGTTCTCATCTTCAACATTAACGTGCACCCCCAACAATCAGGAGGCACTTTTAAGGTGTAAAGTTAAAAATGTGATGTGCTTCTCATGTCAAAATTGTTTTCTTCAAATAACAATCGTGGAGAGATACGTTCCTCCAAACTATTTTGGAAAAAATTTTCTCTAACCCAGTGTAATAATTTGCCATGTGTCTTCTTTCATATGCTCAAACATAGAAAGCAATCCAAAAGTCTCTCCTTAAGCCGTTCATCGATCTCCTTTCTCAGTTTTCTCTCTGATATACACGACTGAAAAATTTGCAGCTGGGGTTGAACTTAAATGAAGGCTCGCAGAATGGATGTTAATGAAGGTATAGTATGTGCTAAAATTCTTTCTGTGTACGTTAATGAAGGCTTGAAGAATGGAGGAAACAAGAACCGTTTGGACAATCCAGTATTTGGTGTTGCACCTGGCTTTGTTAATGTAAGAACAACACCTGCAGAATCCAAACCAGTTTCCATTGCAGAATCCAAATCAACCTCAATCTCTTAATCCAAGCAATCTGATAAAAGTCAGCATAGTTGTTGAAGGAAGTACAACAATGCATATTGTGTCAAATCAATAAGATACAGAGAACCAATTCTACCATTACATAGTTTCTCTTATAATTAAGAAGACATTTCAACATGTTTTCGCCTTGGACTCTCACCACACGGCCACAACACGAATTCTCACCTAAATACAAATTAGACTTCTTTAAACTCTTTGGAGATGACTGCCTATACTTGGATCAAATTCTTAAAATAAAATAAAAAAATCAGAGAAAACTGAGAAGGGAGACGAATTTGTTTAGGAGAGAGCCATTGGACTGCTTCGTGTTTCAGCTGTGTTTGAGTGTCAGAAGAAGAAGAATTAACATTACAGTAAAGAGCGTTAACCGTGTAGGTAGTATGTTAATTATACTAACAAGTCATGTGCTTCTCACATTATACAATTTATTAGACTGAATTGAAGAAATTTTTTATTTTAAAATAAATGGCTTAAATTAAAGCTATTACACTGTGTACATCAGTATCCTAAGTATTGCATGTGATCTCAATCAAGACCTAAACAAATGCCCTATATTTCATAATCAATATACTTATGATCAGAACTATCAATCATCAAAGCAAGTCTGCCTGAATATGAGCAGCTCCAAGTATATGCATAATTATAACATATTTAATCACATATTGTGTTAACTCCCTGTGAAGCTTTTTATGACTTGTGACAGAAAAAGTGATTCATTATTTTCACTCACAACATGAGAGGATTGCAAATTAGCAATTGTCTGTAATCTGAATCAAAGGAAATCAATCAAAAGAAAAATAACTGCCCCAAGGATAATAGGATACATTTTTTTTTTTTTTTTTGTTCTTTTCTTGGTAAATAATAGGACAATCCATTTGCCATCTCTCTTTTGAAGGAAATATTTGAAAATGTACAACGCATGATTCTCCCCCATGTCCAGACCTCTTTTTCTCCTCATGCCGTTTTAGCTTGCTGCCAATCACCAAAGCTATCACCCATTTAATCGACAGGTAGACGGATTCAGGGCCCGTCAAGAAACCACAAGGAATGCATTTTTATCTACTTGGGATTCACTATGGAAGGAATAAGATCTTCTTCACTTTAAATTTCATTATCAGGATTTAATGTTTGTACATCTAACGGTGTATATAAAGTCAATGTAGGCACGTCTTTTAAAACATTTAAATGATGTGGCATCTTATATACCGATAAATGCACAAACTTTAAATCCTTATAAGAAATAGATATTATCTGTTTCATTTAAAATGGAGAAGATCCTAATTCGCTATAGAACAACATAAAATGGAGATTCCCCTTATTTACTTGTTCACAAGTCACAACCTAAGCAGAGGAACCATCCCAAATGGCAACCAAAAGGCAGACACAACATAAATCAACTTAATACGCAGCACTGATAAGCCATATTAGAACTTATAATGAAAACAAGGAAGAGAAACTCAGAGAATTAAGGTGGTTCGGCTATCGCCTATGTCTACACATCAAAGTTTTTTCTTTGCTACATTTTTTCCTTGATCATTTCATTGTATACAAGACTTTATTTACAGAAAAAGAGTCTAAACGTTACAAGTCTTTTCTACTTATACATTAACAACAACAAATTTAATTTATTATTTGTAATTGTTAACTCTTGAGTTCATTGTCTCTTGAGTTATTATAACTCTTGTCTCAATACGCTCCCGTAAACCCAACAGTAGATCAATCTTGAACATCAAAAGGATGAAAAATGGGTTCTATGGCCTGAAGTGGAATATCGGCTGCTATAGCTGTACTTGAACATCGGCAACTTTTTGGCCGGTATCAATTACTTTGACTGGTATTTGACATCGGCAATCTTTTGGCCGACATCGGCTATTATGGCCTGAATGGGCCCAACTATGGGCCTGAAATTTACCACATGGGCCAAACATATGCCTCCTTTTTTTTTCTTTTTTTTTTTTCTCTCAACCCCAATGGAAGTCGCAATCGGGCTCGGAATATCAAGCATTTACAATGAGAATAACCCAACTGATTTGATTGTTGAAGGGATTTTTGACGCTTGTTGACTTCTTTTAGCAGCTGCTTGTTACCTCATCGGCTATGGACTTGTAGGAGTGAGCGCAGAAAGGGTTGGGGATCTTGGAGCCAATTGTTCCCGAAGGGATACCATTTTCCTCAATTCTCACAAGCTTGGCTAGATGGTTTGAACCAATGAAAAAAACAAAACAAAACAAAAAAACAAAAGTTGCTTCACAACAAACAAATGAGACAACAAATAGAGACTTAACAGACTTGCTATCATATCCAATCCATTTGTCATTCCATCCATGAACCAATGGAATAGAAAGAAAAAAAAAAAATTAGGATCAATAAATGGCGTTAGCCAAAATAGCTCTGATACCATATTAGAACTTATAATCTAGTGAAGAGAAATGAAAACAAGGAAGAGAGACTCCGAGAATTTAGGTGGTTCGGCTATCGCTTATGTCTACATATCAAAGCTTTTTCAGCGCTACATTTTTTCCTTGATCATTTCATTGTATAGAAGACTATTTATAGAAAAATAGTCTAAATGTTACAAGTCTTTTCTACTTGTAAATTAACAACAACAAATTTAATTTATCATTTGTAACTGTTAACTCTTGAGTTATTTGTCTCTTGAGTTATTATAACTCTTGTCTCAATAAGCCGCCACATAAGTTCCAAAGCAAAAGGTTGAAACAAATGCCTACAACGGTGTAAAACTATGATATTTTCTCTAAGCATGTAAAACTACATTTTAATTCGATATGCAAGAATCCAAAATTTGATGGCAGTTATTAATAACCATTGCTGGAGTTGTTGTTGAGATCGCTATAATTCCTCTTCTTTCCTCCATAATTATTTTGAAACTTATTTTTCTCATCAACAAAGTTCACTTTAGAGTTACTTGGAGAAAATATGTTTTTATCACGAATTTGATTTTCCTCCTCAATTCGTAAATGTTTCTGAATTTGCTCTATAGTGAAATCTTCAGTTGTGTGAATAAGTTTCTTTCTATAATTATTCCAATTTGGAGGAAGTTTAGCAATTATGGCTCCAACTTGCAGAGGTTCTGAAACTTCAACCTTAAGGTCTCGAAGTTTATTCACTAGAACTTGAAATTCATGAACTTGCAGAGCTTCTTGTGTTCTGCCTTTATCTGAGCATCTTCATCAGGCTTAGGTTCTTCAAGTTTTGGTAAATCTGGATCCAAAATGTATGAAATCTTTAATGTCATGAGCAAGAACATCAATTTGTCTTTCCAACGAGTGAAATTCGTCCCATCAAATCTGTCCAATTTCACGAAGTCTTGATTCATCATCTTCAAAGTCGTCATATCAGATTCTGATCCCAATGCGAATTATCACCTTAAAATTGTAGAGGAAAATCAAGTATAAACAATAATCAGAAAAATCAATGCGACTTTGAGGCGTGTATAAACACTATCTTTAAGATGATAATTGCCCACACTCGAAAGAGTTTGTTGCCGGGTTGCAAGCAATTCACCTGCAGGATACAACAAAGTCACCAACTGCATACAACAATTCTGAAGTTTGTTTTTCAGAGTTTTCTATGCAAAAACGTGTATTTATAACAAGTATAAGAAAAAGAAAACTTGTAACAATTGCGGAAAGAATGGACATCTGAAGCGTGAATGTAGATACATGAAGAAGCAAAAGAAGAAGGACACAAAAATTCCCAATAGTGCAAATATAACTGAAAAGGAGACTTCTGAAATTGTAGCCATGGTCTCTGAAATGCATATTAACAGAATTACAGAGTTACACATGGCTGCATCAACCAAGTCTTCTGATTGGTGGTATGATTAAGGTGCTACTGTTCATGTTTGCAATGAGAAATCTCAATTCAAGAATTATGAAGATGCAATGCATGGACAAAAAGTGCTAATGGGAAATGACCACACTGCAAAAGTAATGGGAAAAGGAACTTTGAACTTCAGTTTACATCTGGGAAGAGACTTATTCTTGTCAATGTTCTTCATGTTCTGGAAATTAGAAAAAATCTTGTGTCTGCAAATCTTCTTTGTAAGAAAGATGTTAAGGCTGTAATTGAGTATGATAGTCTCATTATGTCCAAGGGAGGAGTGTTTGTTGGAAAATGATACTCTTGTGATGGCATGTATAAATTAAGTATTAATAAAATAAACTATGGTTGTGCTTATATTGTTGAGTCTTCAATTTTGTGGCATAATCGTTTACCACATTTAAATTTTAGATCTTTAAAATTTATGTCTAAACATGGTTTAATTTCATATAATCACGATCATAGTGCTAAATTTGAAATTTGAATTCAATTGAAAATGACAAAGAAACCTTTCCCAAAAACAAATAGAAATTCACAATTATTAGAACTTGTGCATTCTGATGTTTGTGAATATAATGGCGTTTTAACTAGAGGAGGCAATAGATATTTCATTACTTTCATTGATGATTTTTCAAGATATAAATATGTATATTTAATGAAAAGTAAAGATGAGGCCTTCAGTATGTTTAAATGTTATAAGTCTGTTGTTGAAAATCAAAAGGAAAAGAAAATTAAGATAGTGATAGAGGTGGTGAATACTTTCCTGCCGAATTTTCTCTATATTGTGAAGAAAATGGCATTATACATCAAACTAGCGCACCATATACCCCACAGCAAAATGGTTTAGCAAAAAGGAAAAATAGGACACTAGTTGACATGGTAAATGCTATGATTTTGAATGCAAAGTTAAATTTTAATTTGTGGGGAGAAGCTTTGCTTACAGCATGCCATGTGTATAACAGAATACCTTCTAAGATTTTTAAAGTTTCACCATATGAATTGTGGAAAGGTAGAAAACCAAATCTGGAATACCTTCGGGTATGGGGATGTTTAGCCTTGTATAGAGTTCCAGACCCCAAAAGAACAAAATTAGGACCCAGGGCTTTTGAAGAGTATTTTTGTAGGATATGCTGAAAATTCGAAAGCCTACAGACTTTTGAATTTGGATTCTAATATCATAGTAGAATCAAAGGATGTAGAATTTATTGAAAATAAATTCTATAATGATTCCAAAACTGTTTCAAATCCTACTCAAACACCAGAAATTGACTTAAATCCTAATTTATCTCAGGAAAATAAAAGAAAAAATCCTGAGGCTTTAACTGAACCTAGGAGAAGTCAAAGAGATATAAAAGAAAAGAACTTGGATCCTGATTTTGTGTCATCGCAGGCTATTATTTTCCTTTTGGAAGGAAACAGAGAAATTGTTCTAAACAAAATACCTATTTTATTAAATATAGAAGAAGATCCTAAAACATATAAAGAAGCTATGGCTTCAAGAGATGTTGCATTTTGGAGAGAAGCAATTAATGATGAAATGGACTCAATATAGTCAAATAATACTTGGGTTTTAGTTGATTTGCCTCGTGGATCTAAACCTATAGGATGTAAATGGATATTTAGAAGGAAATACAATACAGATGGGCCTCTTCAAACATTTAAAGTCAGATTGGTAGCTAAAGGATTTAAACAAAAAAAAGGCATAGATTATTTTGATACCTATGCACCGGTAGCTAGAATAACATCCATTAGAGTGCTTATGGCACTAGCTTCTATTTTTTGATTTATATGTACATCAAATGGATGTTAAGACTGTTTTTCTAAATGATGATTTAGATGAAGAGGTATACATGGAACAACCATAAGGATTTGTTATGTCTAGAAATGAAAAGACAGTTTGCAAATTAGTCAAGCCATTATATGGATTGAAGCAAGCACCAAAATAATGGCATGAGAAATTTGACTCTGTTATTTTATCTCATGGATTTAAACATAACAATGCTGATAAATGTATTTATTCTAAATTCACTGATTGTTATGATGTTATTATTTGTCTTTATGTGGATGACTTGTTGATATTTGGAACAAATATGGAAGGAATATCTGAAACTAAGAAGTAGCTAACTTCAAAGTTCAAAATGAAGGAAGTTGATACTATCTTAGGTATCAAAGTAAAGAAATATATTGGGGGCTATGCTCTATGTCCGTCTCACTACATTGAGAAAATGCTTTTAAATTTCAACACTTAGGAATTAAAGAAGCAAGTACCTCATATGATTCTGCATTTAAATTAATTGAGAATTCTGGTAGGGCAATTGCTTAGTTAGAATATGCTAGTACAATTGGTAGCTTAATGTACGCAATGGATTGCACTTCCTTTGCAGTTTGTAAACTTTCTAGATATACGAACAATCTTAGTATGGAACATTGGAAAGCAATTGGTAGAGTCCTTGGGTACCTTAAAAGAACAATTGGATTAAGACTATATTATACCAATTTTCCATCAGTACCAGAAGGATACATTGATGCTAGTTGGATAACTAGTGCGAGTGATAACAAGGCTACGTCGGGTGGGTTTTTACCCTTGGTGGTGGAGCGGTTTCATGGGCTTCTAAGAAACAGACGTGTATTTCACATTCCACAATGGAATCCGAATTTATAGCTTTTGCAGCAGCGAAGAGGCAGAATGGCTACGGAATTTGTTATTAAATATAAAGTTGTGGCCACAACCGATGCCATCCATTTCTTTGTGCTGTGATAGTGAAGCTACTATGTCTAGGGCATATAGTAAAGTTTATAATGAAAAATCTAGACATATAAGTATGAGACATGAATATGTCAAACATTTGATAATCGATGGTATTATTACTATTGTGTATGTGCGGTCAAGTAAAAACTTGTCATATCCATTTACTAAGGGACTCTTGAGAGATTTAGTGAAAAGCACATCTAGTGGAATGGGTTTAAAACCTTTTATTTTAAAAAGTCACCTGTAATAGGAACCCCACCTTACACTATTTACAAATAGTTTAAGGTTTAAAGGGTAATAACAAGTTACAGTGAAGTGGCTGCAGAGCATTGAAATATATATATATATATATATATATATATTTTATGATAAACCCATTCTAGATTGTTAAGTGTTGGCTGTTACGATAAATGAAGGATGAGTATTATAATCTTAATGAAGTTCAATAATTATTTAAGTGTTTAAAGTAACAGAGACAATAAGTATATGAGCATAAGAAGTGAGACAACTTCTAGCAAAAGTATAAGGTTTTGCTTATGTAAATGTTTATGAAAACCAGGATGGAGCACATGGATAAGTGCAGTAAAATTTGTGAGTTTTTCGCTAAAATTGGATAGAATCATGTGTGTGGTATTTCCGTTCCTAACATATAAAGGCTTGGTTTACGCTTAGGCCACCATTGACTTTGTTAGAAATTTGAAATGCTTAACATAATTAAAAGTTTAAATCGAAAGATACTTTCTTGTATGCATGAAAGAATCTAATTGACGATATCTGTATTTAATTGAATAGTTAATATCACAATCTAAGTGGGGGATTGTTATAAATATTGTCTAGATTGCAATATTACGAATGAGAATGTGTGGTTCAGGGGCAAAATCACTGTTTTTTGATTTGGGCTTGGTCATGTTTGCGGGCCCACATGCACACCCAGCAGCCCAAATCGCAGTGTGGCAATCAATAAAAATAAATTGCAGTGTGGAGTCGAACCAGTTCTATCTCAAATAAAGGGGCCCCTTTGAACCGAAGAGGCACCATTGAACAGTTGGGCCAACTGCTTAGCAGTTGTGAAGCGCCTCCACGAAATCTATAAATAGAGCATTTTGCTCTACGAATTTTACAACTTTACTTCAAAATTGTTGTCTCCAGTTGGTGACTTTGTTATTCTAGAGGTGAATTGCTTGCAACCTAGTGACAAATTGTTTCGAGTGGGGGCAATTATCACCTTAGAGATAGCGTTTACACACGCCTCAAAGTCGCATTAATTTTTCTGATTATTGTTTATACTCGATTTTCGTCAACATACGCATCACACGTTATATTGTATGAAAACAAAGGGGTCAATACTTAGAATAAGTTTGACTTGTAAAAGACAGAAATTTGGGACAGTGGGACCCTCAAAATTAGTGCCGTAGACCCACAAGAAGTGATGCATGGTCCATGGAAGCAGTGGCGGAGTCATGTTGTGGCTTGTGGGGGCCACAAGCCCCCAAGCTTTCTATTTTTTTTTTTTTTTTTTTTTTAATATATATATATATAAGAAAAATTTTGAAAATGAATCTTATATATTTGTCATTTAAAAAAAAAAAAATACTTGAAAGAGAGTCTTGCTTGCTCTCTTGAAAATCAGTGTCTTTATTATTTTTAAACTCTAAAGCTTTTTATTGAATTATTGGTAATCATTTTCTTTTTTCTATTGAGCAAATAAGGTAAAAATAATATTTGTTTTCGTTGCATCAGCAGCCAAGCATTATTTGCCGTTAGGCATTATTTGCTTCTTAGAGAATATTATAATATTTATATAAAATTAGCTTGTAGAAAATTTCGAGAGATATATGTTTAAAAAAAAGTTGGGAAGTGCTCATAATAGAGCAAAAAAATAATCACTTTAGTTGTATATAATTTATTCCATATATATATATACTCTATGATTGTTTATCAATTTGGTTGTCTCTTATGTAATTATAATTTAACTTCAAAATTTTAATTTTTTGAATCACAACGTTAAAATTTAAAACTATTTATTCAAAAGAAAAGAAGTTGACATTCCAAAAAGTAATACACCGTTGAATTTTAATGACATGAGAAATCTAAAGAACATCATTCTAAGATTCTAGTTGTCAGAACCTAAGGGTTGCAAATAAAAAATATTTATTTTCTATTTTAAATTGTGTTTATTATATTTTTTATTTGACCCCTACAGTTGTAAATTTCTAACTCCGCCACTACATGGAAGACTTGAAAAAATCTTCAGAAGACTTCTTTCAGCAACAGATTTTGAATACTTAGGTCTTGTTTAGTTTGCGGAATAGACCTTTGTATTGGACTAGCTAACATTAGGTATAACTAGTCATTTGTTTGGTAACACTTTATTCCTCAGAATAATCTATTCTCATGGGAATACTAATCTCATACACACAAGATTAGCTAAGCCACTCCAAAATGAGTGGCTTAGCTAATTCTTTCTTGTGGGATTAAATTAATCGTATAAATTGCCACCAAAAATAAATAAAAAATAAATAAAAATCCACTTGTGGCATTAGATTTCGTTCTCCCGCTCAGATTCTTCTATATTTCTTTCTCTTTCTCTCTTTTTCTCTTTTCAATGTCTCTATATTTCATTCTCTATCTGTCTTTTTCTATCTCTCTGTTTCTATCTCTCTGTTTCTCTTTTCAACGTCTCTATATTTTGTTCTCTATCTTTCTCTTTTTTCTTTGATTCTTCTAGTACAGTTTTTCTACAAGTGCAAACGAAAAAAAAAAAAAAAAAAATTCTTTGTGCCGTCTCCCTCTCTGTACCATCTCTCTTCTCTGTAAGGTTTCTCAGTTTTTATTTTTTATTTTTTTTAATTCTGATTTTTTATTTCTTTTTATTCTCCGTACCATTTCTCTTTGATTTCTTCTCTTCATCTCTTTTTTTTTCTCTTTTTTTCTTTTTAATTTCTCGAACTTTTTTTTTTTTTTTTTTAATTCTGTTTCTTCGTCACTCTTCTCTGTATCATTTCACAGTTTTTTTTTTTTTGGAAAATATATTATAAGTCCCTAAGTCAACGCGCCAAAATTAAAAACTCCTTAAGTTTTTTTTTTTTTTCGACAATTTACTCTTTAGGTCAATCGAAACTACAATAACTCCCTACCATCAAAATTTTTTAACAGCCGTTAGGTCCACTCAAAATGCACCATTTTACCTGATTAAATTATTAATTTTTTATTAATTTAATTTAAAAAATTTAAAAAAAAAAATTGAAAGGTGACCAGCTACCACCCCTGGCCACCATCCAACCCATATTGGGTGGCCGCAACGCACCTTAGGAATGGTTTGCCCACCCTTGGGGTGCAATGCAGCCACTCCTAAGTGGTTTGGGGTGGCTCATGGCTGGCCCAAACCTCCATGGGTTGGTCATGAACCACCCCAAACCCCCAATGGGGTTGCCACAAGCCACCCTATGAGTAGATGGATGGCTGGCAGGCCACCCCAAACCCCCAATGGGGTGGCTGCGAGCCACCCCATGGGTGGATGGGTGGTTGGCAGGCCACCCCAAACCCCTAATGGGGCAGCCACGAGCAACCCCATGGGTGGAGGGGTGACTGGCGGGCCACCCCAAACCCCCAATGGGGCCACCCTTCAATTTTTTAATTTTTCTTTTTAGATTTAATTTTTTAAATTAAATTAATAAAAAAATAATATTTTAATCATGTAAAACGGTGCGTTTTGAGTGGCCCTAACCGTTGTTAAAAAATTTTGACAGTATGGAGTTTATTGTAGTTTCGATTAACCTAGGGAGTAAATTGTCAAAAAAAAAAAAAAAAAAAAAAACCTAAGGAGTTTTTAATTTTGGCGCGTTGACTTAGGGACTTATAAAATATTTTCCTTCCTTTTTTTTTTTTTTTAATTTCTTTGACGGAAAAACAGAATCTTGAAGGTTTATATATATAATCTTTTTTTTTTTTTTTAATTTCTTTTGATTTTCTATACATTCTCTAACTATATTTTTTGATTTCAAGATTAAGTTTGATTATGTTTTCTCCAACTATATATTTTTTTTATATAAATAATTTTGTAGCATAATTGCGAAAATATATATATATATATATATATGAAAGTTCTTAATAATATAAATTGTACCAAACGAAGGAATATGATTAGCTAGTCTATTCCGGCGTTATAACCAAACAAAGAAATAGAAATAGCTAATCTATTACATACTCTTCTACTCCAAGTAGTAGCTAATCCTTTTATAATGGACTAGACATTCCGTGAACCAAACGAGGCTTTATAATACATGGAAAGCTTATCTCGAAAGATGTGGACCGGTGCTGTCGGTGGCAACCCAAAACCACCACTCCACTCTCCCTTTCTCCTTTGGAACGTTCCTCACCCATTCAATTAAATGTCATTTTTTTTTTTATATTTTGTCGGAATGAGTTTAAAATTTGATTTTGAAATTGTGAACACGTTGCTTGTTTTGGACGTTTAGATGTAAGGAATGGTTAGGATTTGAAAATTTGAAAAATTGGAATTTGGAAAGAATTTTAGGGGATTTGGTCCTCTAAGACTTCTAGTTTGACTCACTAACAATCCAGCGATGACAAGGGAATAGGATCATTTTCAGTCCATTTTGGACTAGAGAATATCCAGTTCATGACTAGGATTTCTTTTTAGAAATTTTAAGGCCACAAATGAGACATATAACCCACTAATAAAAAATAATAATAAAATATTATTTTATATTAAAAAAATATATAAAATAAAATAATAAAAAAATAAGGGGTGGGGCCAAGGGCCAAACAATTTTCTTTTTATTTTTTCTTTTGACCCTTGGACCCCCGTTGGGCCTGGGGTGGTGTGGTGCCACCCCATGCAACCACCCCCCATGCAACCACCCCCAATGGCTAAACGATTTTTTATTTTTTATTTTTATTTTTTCTATTTTTATTTTTATTTTTAAGATTTGGCACACTCCCAAGGATTATGGGAAAGCCACCCCAACCCCCAACTGGGTTGATTCGGCCACCCCCAATGGGGTGGCCAAGTACCCCTTATTTTTATTTTTATTTTATTTTTTTAATATAAAATAATATTTTATTATTATTATTTTGTTAATAAAATAAATATCTCATTTATGATTTTAGAATTTTTAAAAAGAAATTCTAGTCCTAAACCGAATATTCTACCGTTTAAAATCGACTGCAAAAGTTCCTATTCCTATGGCAAGTCGACGACCAGAAAATGAAAAGAATGGGTCGTTCACCAATTTTAAAATAAATGGTACGAACGCATTAAATTGAATTGGTCAGTTTGTTGGTTTATTGATTGCCTATTGAAAAGTAGTTCCGACTCATTGACTGCCAATTCAAAGCCAAATTTATGATGCCAGCTAAATGGTTGGTTCATTCATGGATTGCCATTTAATGAAAGTCACGTTTGTTTTTTTTTTTTTTTCTTTTTAATTTTTTTTTGAACATATCATACTTATTTATCGATAAAAATTGAGAGCCTAAAGCTCTTACAAACAAAACAAAAAGCTTTAAAGTAAATCATAATCGAAATTAAAGATACAGTCATCAACAACAAACCAAATCAACCAAAACACAGCATTCGCTAACCTATGACTAAATATCAGGTTAAAAACTCAGATCTACATCAAACAGACACCATCTAATGCATAAGTAGCGCTTATTCCTCGGCCTTGAGAGCAAAACCCACAAGCCGATACTCATCCTCCTCGACTCGAAAGCTAGGAATAATTTCACATCCACAACCCAAAGGTTTGGACTAGTAATATCGGGCAGCAATCGGGCGCAACAAAGGAGGAGGAGAAAGCCTTATTATAAGCATAAATAAAACCATACAAGAAAAAAAAAAAAAAAAAAAAAAAGAACAATAAAACTAATGCAGGAAAAAAAATTACAACAAATAAAACTAAATACAGGAAAACTCAAAGGAAATACAAAACAGAAAAACAACAAAACAAAAAAATAAATGCGAAAAACACTCAAAATAGGTCACGGCAGCCAGAAGAGGCCGATCGCGAGCTGGCAACAAAGTCACGTTGCATACAATGAGAATTAAGACTCCCTAAAAAACAAAAATAATAAAAAATAAAAGATAAGACTCCATTTCAAGATTAAATCTTGAAATGGAGAGGAATCGGGTTAAAATCGTTAAAATTAAATCCCACCCCCCCCACAACACTTCTTTCATCCAAACCCAAGTAAACTGTAATTTCTTTTCTTTCTTTCTTTCTTTTTTTTTTTGTCTTAGAAAATGGATGAGCACCCGGGTATCTATGAAAGAGGAATACTGTACTTCCTTTTTCTTTTTTTAAATAAAATTGTTTATTAAATATTGTGTTACAATCTCATATAAAATAAATTTTAAATTTTTTCTTAAATCTCACTAGAAAGATATTATAAAAACACCTAACATTTATTCCATCGAAAACAGAGGGGTCAATAGTTGAAAAAAGTTTGACTTATAAAAAGAGAGAAATTTAAGACAGTGGACCAGGCAAATTAGTGTTGTGGACCCACTAAAAGTGACGCATGATCCATGAAAGATTTTTAATGCAAAGGATTGTTAACGTAATATAATTGAATAAATGTAAAATTAATCTTTATGATCGGCCTAAATTATAAATCATTTTTTATGGCATAACAAATAATTTATAGGTTCAAGTAGTTGGCCTAAATTACAAATCACTCATTGTGGTATAAAAAATAATTTATAGGTGCTTAAGGTATGCCAAAATAACCGTTTACTCCCTAAAATCAATTTTCATTAAGTAAATTAACAAAATTTGTCACTCTACCATGCCATACCTAATAAAAACGAGACACGTGTTATTATTAATTTTGACTTTAAAAAATGACAATTAGGATTGTTCACATTATTTTACATAAGATTACACATCAAATTGCACTCCACTTTATACTATTATAGTAAATTAACCTAATATCTTATATTCCCAAAATTTATCCCGTACGTAACCCTCCCTCATCTTCATCTTCCTCTGCCGCTTCACAAAATGTGATCGTCAAATTCTCAAAAAATGCTCTCAAACCATGGCGAGGAAGATGAAAATGAGAGAGGGTTAAGTACGGAGTAAAATTTTGAGGATAAAAGAAATAGGTTAATTTATTGTAGTAGTATGAGGTGACAAAGTAATATATTTTGTTAAATTACTAACGAAAATTAATTTAGAGAGTAAACTGTTATTTTGGTATACCATGATGACCTATAAATTATTTTTTATACCACATGGAATTTTGAACCACCACCGCGCACTGTTTCCGACCACCACGCGCCGCCCTTGTCAGCCGTTTTCCGAAACAAATCACAGATTCATGATCGGAGGCTGCCGATCTATCGAATCAGCTGCATCACGCGCCGCCCAGAGCCGCCACGCGCCACCACCTTGTAAGTTGTCCTGTTGAGCTCATTTTTTTTTAATACAATCTGCCACACTAGATTATTCCTACTTTTTGAGCTCACACACCTACAGTACACCTAGCCACACTAGATCTCAGCCCTCTTGAACCAAGCCTATACTCCTTACTATACACTCAGCCACACCAGATCCTAACCCTTAAAAACAAGCTTATATCCTCTATCATACACTCGACCACACTAGATTAATTCTCGCACCAGACTCACAGAACCTACCCTACACCCAACCACACCGGATTATATCCCAAAAAAAAAAAAAAAAAAAATGGCCATACCTCCTACCACTCTCCCAAACACCAAAGATATTACCCAACCTATCCCTACTATTCTCGATGGCTCCAATTACCCGGCTTGGTCTCAAAATATGAGTAGGTGGCTCAAAGGACATTGTCTTTGGGAGTATGTTTCTGGTGAAGAACCTAAGCCTCTTGCTGGAAAAGAGGAACCTGCTGCGGCTTTCTCAACCCGCCTCCGCACATGGAAAAGTGTCCATTACAGGATTATTTCTTGGTTCTCCAACACTTGTGTGGTCTCCATCAGCATGACATTTGGCAATCTTGACAATGCCAAAGATGTCTGGGATATGTTAGCTCAGCGTTACAGCACTACTGATCTTGCTCAGCGGTTTCAGATTGTGACCAAGCTCCATCACATGCGCCAAGAACCAGGTCAGAGTATTACTGATTTTTATTCACAAATGACTTGTCTTTGGAATCAATTAGCACTGTGTGAGCCAAAGTGGAGGGATAAGGTTGATGCCTCTGAGTAAATCGCTTTTCGCGATAGCATGCGCCTAGCCGAGTTCCTTGCGGCAATTCGAGATGAGTTTGAGCATACTCGAGCTTCTCTTCTTCACCGCTCACCACTGCCATCTTTGGAGAGTGCTCTTAGTGAACTTGTTTCAGAAGAGACTCGATTCTCTACTATGAAGTTACACACCTCTGAGATGGTCATGGCCACTGCATCCCGCAATGCGCGTGCTCCTATTCCTGCCAGGTCTTCCTCATCCAATCGGAACATCTAGTGCCACTATTGTCAGAAGTTTGGCCACAGATATAGTGAATGCAGGAAAAGACTTTCTCGTGGGAATCATCGAGCTCCTAGTCATAAGACTGCTGCGGTCACTCATACTGATACATCAGATATGTCTTACACCGATATTGCACCCCAACCCAGTACTCTTTCTCCTGCAGAAATCGAAGCTCTCATTCATCAGGTTTTATCTAAGTCCAATCTTAATACCGCCATGTCCACCACACCAGGTAATTCCTCTTGGTATATTGATTCTGCTTGTTGTAATCACATGACACCGAATTCTTCCATATTTTCTGCAAAATCTGTGTTACTTAAGCCTACCACCATTTACACTGCTAATGGTTCCCATCTTGCTGTTAGTCACATCGGGTCTGTTTCAACTCATCAGCTATCTGTGTCTGATACATACTTAGTGCCTAATCTCTCGTTAAATCTTTTATCTGTTGGTCAACTTTGTGAACTTGGCTTAGAATTGCACTTTTCTAACCGAGGTTGTGATGTGCAGGATCCACAGACGGGACAGCTAATTGGGACCGCCCGTAAGATTGGACGTCTGTTTGAGCTTTCATCACTCCATCTTCCTCCTGCTGTGTCAGCTGCCACTCCATCTCGGTCTCCTTCTACCACCCTCAGTTTATGGCATTCTCGTTTAGGACATGCATCTATTTCTCGTATTCGTTCTTTAGCTACAAGTGGTCAATTAGGGTCTGTTGAGTCTGAGTCTTTTGATTGTGTTGCATGTCAACTTGGAAAACAAAGTGCTTTACCTTTTAATAATAGTACATCTGTTTCTTCTGCTCCTTTTGATTTGGTGCATTCTGATGTTTGGGGCCCTGCGCCTATTCCCACCATGGGTGGATCCCGCTATTTTGTCATTTTTGTGGATGATTTTTCTCGATACACATGGCTTTATCTTTTACAAAATCGGTCTGAACTTCCAAAAATTTACTCTGAATTTCAACGGATGATTCAAACCCAATTTTCTCGCAACATAAATTTTTTTCGTTCTGATAATGCTATGGAATATCGTGAATCTGCCTTTCTTATTACTCTCAAACAAAATGGCACTCTTCCCCATCGCTCATGCCCAAATACTTCTCAGCAAAATGGTTGTGCTGAACGTAAACACAAGCATATCTTAGACACTATTAGGGCTTTGCTCCTATCTGCTTCTATCCCTGAACACTTTTGGGGAGAAGCCGCTCTTACCGCTGTTTATACCATTAATAGGGTCCCGTCTCCCACTACCTTAAATAGGTCCCCTTATGAACTTCTGTATGGTTCTCCTCCTGATTACCAATCTCTCCGCCTCTTTGGTTGTGTTTGTTTCGTGCTATTTCCATCCCATGAACGAACAAAATTAGAACCTCGTTCTCGTCTATGTTGTTTTCTTGGGTATGGCATTGAACACAAAGGATATTGTTGTTATGATCCTATTTCCAAACGGCTCCGCATCCCGCGGCATGTCACTTTTTGGGAACATAGGCTATTTAGTGATATGGAGTCTTTTCCTACTCGTCCCTCTAGTTCTTCTCCTATCTTCACTAATGTCTCACTTGATTTGCTCCCCGACATTACTAATCTTGATGTAGGGATGACAAGCTCTCCAGACGACATTCTGACGGTCGACTCCAATGACTCTGCCCTGCCTGTTGATCCATCTACTTTTGAGCCCGCTCCCTCTATCCCTCGTCGTTCTACTCGGGTAACATCTCTTCCTTCCCATCTTCATGACTATCACTGTTATTCTGCTCTTACTACGCTCCATGAACCTCACTCCTTCCGTGAGGCTCATGCTAACCCTCTTTGGCAGAATGCTATGTCTGAAGAACTTAATGCCCTTTCCAAAACCCATACTTGGGACTTAGTTGATTTACCTCCAGACAAAACTGCGGTAGGGTGCAAGTGGGTATACAAGATTAAAACAAAATCTGATGGGTCTATTGAGCGATACAAGGCACGTCTTGTGGCAAAGGGGTTCAATCAGGAGTATGGTATTGATTATGAGGAGACTTTTGCACCCGTGGCTCGCCTTACTTCTGTTCGATCACTCCTTGCTGTGGCTTCTATGCGTCGTTGGGATCTTTTTCAAATGGATGTGAAAAACGCATTTCTCAATGGTGATCTTAGTGAAGAAGTTTATATGCAGCCTCCTCCTGGGTACGATCATCCGCCACACAAGGTTTGCCGACTTCGCCGGGCATTGTACGGTCTGAAACAGGCTCCACGGGCTTGGTTTGCCAAATTCAGTTGCACTATTGCGCAGATTGGGTTCGTTTCTAGCCCTTATGACTCTGCTCTTTTTATCCGGCGATCTGATGCTGGTCTCATTCTCCTCTTACTATATGTTGATGATATGATTATTACTGGAGATGATACTGTTGGTATTCGTAACCTTCAACAGTTTTTTAGCCAACAATTTGAGATGAAGGATTTGGGTTTTCTCAGCTACTTTCTTGGATTGGAAGTATCTTCTGATCCAAATGGTTACTATCTCTCTCAAGCCAAGTATGCTTCAGATCTCCTCTCACGAGCTGGCCTTACTGATTGCAAAATTGTTGATAGCCCTCTAGAGACAAATGTCAAACTTCGTGCCACTAATGGTGAGCTACTCTCTGATGCCACTCTCTATCGACAGTTAGTTGGCAGTCTCATCTATCTTACTGTGACACGATCGGATCTTGCCTATGCAGTCCACATTGTTAGTCAGTTTATGACAGCGCCACGCTCGGTTCATTATGCGGCTGTTCTTCTCATCTTTCGCTACATGAAGGGCACCTTGTTTCATGGTTTGCATTTCTCTTCTCACTCATCATTAGACTTACATGTATATTCAGATGCTGATTAGGCAGGTGATCCCACTGATCGTCGTTCCACCACGGGTTATTGTTTCTTACTTGGTGATTCTCTCATCTCTTAGCGTAGCAAGAAACAATCAGTTGTTGCACGCTCTAGCACCGAGGCTGAGTATCGTGCTCTTGCCGACACCACTTCTGAGCTCCTCTGGCTTCGTTGGCTCCTACATGATATGGGTGTTCCTCAGATCTCCAGTTCTCCTATCTTTTGTGACAATCGAAGTACGATTCAAATTGCGCATAATGATGTATTTCATGAACGTACTAAACACATTGAGATCGACTGTCATTTTGTGCGCCATCATCTTTTGCAGGGGACTCTCCGTCTCTGTCCCATTGCTTCCGCTAATCAGTTGGCCGATGTGTTCACCAAAG
Organism: Corylus avellana; assembly: GCF_965113065.1. Taxonomy (NCBI): domain Eukaryota; kingdom Viridiplantae; phylum Streptophyta; class Magnoliopsida; order Fagales; family Betulaceae; genus Corylus; species Corylus avellana. The sequence goes on along the minus strand of NC_142490.1, from coordinate 40,897,680 downwards.
CACATCCACCTAGACGGTTCCGTGATCTTGTTTCCAAACTCAAGTTGGCATCTACATTACCACCTTGAGTTTGAGGGGGGATGTTAGAATATAATCAGAATATATTCTGATTATATTCTGATAATCACCATAATTGTTAATTTGATATATTTTCCCTATATATACTTTGATATTATTTTGTAATATTGTACATTAATTCCTTGATTGTAATTCCTATTCTGTCTGGCCTTATTCAACTATAAATAGGCCCCATTGTATACAGTTCAAATCACACAGAAATACAACATTCAGTTTATCCCTATATTCTCTAGTATTCTATAGTTTATTTTAACATTAATTAAATATGTAAGAATCAAAAGAGAGCAGTTCTTATCATACGGGGGAATCAAAGAGAGGGCTCAGATAATTTCAAGAATAAAATAACTTCTACACAAGCCAAGCCATGCAGGCATCAGTTACGTATATACCAACAAGTAGTCCATTTCAATTATTATTTATTGGATAGAAAGAGAAGAGGATGCAAACTAATTGTTAATTTAGAAATTGATGATGGCGAAGGAGCTAGAGGCATTGCATTGGAAGCACTAGTACTGCGTCAGCTGGTTTATTCCTGTTCATTTTCTGATTTTCTCTTGAAAAATTCTTGAGTAAGAAAATTATGAATTGTATTAAAATTTCGTTTTTATATATCATGTATTAAACTAAAAAAAAAAAAAATTAATTAAAGCGCTTGCCAATGAGCAAAAATTTGTTTGAAACTAATTCTTTTACATTTTTAAATAAAAACATCTTTTGCGCTCTAACAATCAATGCTGATTAAAATTTTTTATTTAAAAAATTTATCTTATAAAATGGTTGATAAATTACAGGCCAATTGAAACTTGTTAGAGCATTCTCATCCGTGTTATTTTGGCTAGCCAAGAAGCTAAAATATGAGACCAAAATGAACAATATCCGGCTTAACAAAATTCTAAAACATTTGGTAAGTTGCTACAAATTGGTGAGCATTATTTACACACCAAATATGAAAAAAGCATTAATAAATCTATAACATTCTCGCTTCTTTTAAGAAATAATTTTAAATTGAATAATTTTTTTTTGTAACGGAAATATGGGGATTTCATTGATTAAAGATCACGAGCATGAAGCTCTTACAGCATAAAGCATAAAGTTCTGCAAAAATCATAGCCACATGCTATGAGGTTACAAAGTCATAGATACAAACAAAAATTCTTACAAGCAGGTGCTACCTATGACTTCAATATTCCGTTAACCCATGTACAAATACAGTTAAAAAGCAGATATATTTTGAGCAGATTAGATTTAAGACATGGGTAGCCAAATTTCCTAACAAAATTTATTTAAACCGACCGTGAGAGATAACCCTTCACACCTAATTATCTAGGTCGTGAAAAATAACCTCTCACAGTTAATTATTCCTCCTCACGTATGAGGGCAGATCCAGAGAAAAGAAATCTCTTATTCAAAACAAAAAACACAAACAAACATCTAGCCAACAGCAGCAGAAGCCGGGGATGAGATGAATGGCACAACACGGTGGAAGGTGGACGGACGCATAGCGGATTGGCCAGAGTTGTTGATCTGGTCAGAGAATACCTGCAAACATAAAAATAAAAAAATAAAAACCAGAAGGGGAGGGGGAGAGTAGGAGCGGAGAGTAAAAGGGGCTCCTCTCTGGAGAATTTTAAATTGAATAATTTTTATTTGTTTTTTGACATGTTCACACAAGAGGGGGAAGGGGAGATTCGAGCTAGTGACTTCCTCTTCATGAGGCATGATCTCCAGCCGATTGAGCTACCCCTTAGGGACTTTAAATTGAATAATTAAACTAGAGAGAATGTAGGTCCTTTTGAAAGAGTGGATAATTAAAATAGGGAATAGATTTGCTGGGGTAAATGTGACGGTTGTTAATACTTAAATTATTATAAAATTAAATGAGACTTATTACGTCCTTAAATTTTTAAACATTGGCCAGAGGCCAAATTGCAAATCGGATAAAACTTTGGAAGGTAAAATGTATTTTTCTCTAAATTTTAACACAAACATCATCATTATACCTTGTTGGTTAGAATTATTCTTAGGAAAGCAAAACATATGATCAAAGAAGATGACGAAGAATTTTAAAATTTTAAACAAAGCTTTGCAGAGGTGCCTCATTTTTTATGTCTCCCCAGTTTAAAATTTTAAACAAAGTTTTTCAAAGGTGCCTCAATTTTTTTTTTTTTTCACAGAATTTTAAAATTTTTATGCCTCATTTTAAAATTTTAAACAAAATTTTGCAAAGGTGCCTCACTTGAAACATAAAATTGAAAAAGACAAAAAACACAAGATTATTTGTTGTTCTCCCCAGTCCCCCATTTTGCTGTTCTCTTCGATATATGGTTCCCCAATTCAAGAGAATGGAATAGAATCCAGTGGCATATTTTCAAGGTCCAGCCCGATTCGCCCCCTTCTTCTTGCATTTTAAAAATATAGAGAAGAACATGAGGAAAAAAAAACTAAAATCGTTCCTTCTGCATGTGGTTTTTCCCCGATCTAAGTATGTGTTCTTTTTTCGATTGGGTTTGCTTTTTAAGGTTGTTTGATGGTGTTATTGAGCTTAAGCTATATATGTTTGATGAGAGGAAATTTTGACGTTGTTTGATCTAAAAGTTTGTGTTGTTTGATGAGATAAAATTTTACTTTCCCGTAAAACCATGACAAATAATTTGTTATTGTTAGAGATAATATGGGGTTGTCTCACATTGATCAAGTGATGTGAAACTTTGGCCATTGGCTTGTATAAAAACCTACTCATCTTGTCCCACATTGCTAAGATACAAGCAGCTCATTTTCCTTCACCTCTTATGCACAATCAAATCACTCAATAAAATAAGATATGCCAATAGGGCTTTAGTGTGTGGATGTAAGTCTTAAACCAAACTATCTTAAGAACTCCTTGTATCTTAGCAATGTGAGACAATAGGAGGAAGCTTTTATACAAGCCAATGACCAAAGTCTCTTCTCACTTGGGCAATGTAGGACAACCTACATATTATCTCTAATAGTTACAAACTGGTTTGTAACTATTTTATAAAAATGTATATAATAAAGTGACATGAGTCTCATAACTATTAAAAAAACAAAGTGAGAATCACATGTTTGGTTAATAATTATCAAATAATCGAAAAAATTTATACGTAATCTAATTGCTCTAAGATAACTCTATTCATCTATTGTATTTTCATGTAAATCAAGGCACAAGCGGCAGCTAGCTCAGGACTCCATTTACCCACGGTGGGGATTGTAACTTCCCAACAACTCCCCATAAAAAATTAAAAAAATAAAAAAATAAAAAAGAAAAATTAATTTTCACATGTTAAAAGACACATATCACTTTATTGGATGCGTTTGCATGAAATAGCTCAGTTTGTAGTAAATTTCCGTTGGTTAAATCAGACTAGACCACATAAATCCCCTACTTCACACCCTTCTCTTTCAGACTTCTTGTTGGAGAGAATAATTAACACTAATTTTCGCTCATCAAACAAAATTTTCCTCTCGTCAGTTATATAGGAATTGAAAATTGTTCAAACGGTTTGCCACTATGCTGCTAACATCAAGTAATTTCCGCCCATGGATTCCTAATGAATCTCACTCGATTGAACTTTGAAGAAAATTGGCCACTGCTAGCTTGCTTTTCATTCTCGTTTTTTCGCGTTATCATTGTCTTGAATTGGGAAAGTGGGGACTGTCGAAAAGAACAACACAGAATTGAAAAAAATGGGAGAGACTAAATAATTGTATTTCTGTCTTTTTCAGTTTTAGTAAATGTATTCAAAGCTAATGTGTTATTTTTTTATTGGAGACAAAAAAAAAAAAAAAAAAACTCTGATTTGTACCATGTCTGTCTCTTACTTTAAACGCATCATGTGTCATCATGTTGTCAACATATGTTTTTTTTTTTTTTTTTTTTTTTTTTCAAGTAATATTGGAAAAAAAAAATTATATACTGTAATTTCTATATTTTTCTTTTTGTCTTAAAAAATGGATGACCTCCCAATTTTTTTTTTTTTCTCTGAATATGCTTCTTAAATAATGTGTCATAATCTCCTATATAATAAATTATAAAATTTGTTTTTAAAAAGTATAACATTTGTCTCAATGAAAACAAAGGGGTCAATACTTTGAAAAAGTTAGTGAACCCTGAAAATTAGTGTTGCCGACACACTAAAAGTTACGCATGATCCATGGAAGATTTCCAATACATGGAAAGCTTATCTGGAAAGATGCATGTGGACAGAGACGGAGAGAGGGGGGACCGGGGTGGGCCATGGTCCCCCCAAATAAGGAAGAAAAAAAATTTATAAGTAAAAAAAAAAATAAATAAAAAATAAAAAATTAATGTTTTAAGTTTAATCATTTGGCTCCCTCCAAAAAAAAAAAAAAAAAAAAAAATTGGCCCTACTTTTAGATTTTTTGGCCATATCCAATAAAAATTTTGTCCCTATTCGTAATTTTTTTGGGCCATACCTATTAAGGTTTTTTATTTTTGGTCCTTACTTTCAAATGTCCATTTTTTGGCCTTTACTTTCAAATGCTCACTTTTTTTTTGGCTCTTATGGTAGTCTTTAGTTCATAAAAAACAACCAAAATAATTTTTTTTAATAAAAAAATTCTAAAGAACCGAAAAAAAATTTTGGTTGGCCTCTTCCCATAAAATTTTCTAACTCCGTCCCTGCATGTGGATCTCGGTTGCCTCTGCAATGTCCATTTCGACTCACTAGCAATACATCAATTTCGTTTACTCCTTTTAATTTTCAGAAAATGAAATGACGTGACTTCAGTTTAACCTCCGTTGAGTCCGTTGATATATATAGGAGGGAAAATTCGTTAACACCCTTCAATTTTTTTTATACAAAAATTCTTAATTTACAACGCATGATTCTCCCCCATGTCTGGAATCTCTTTCTCCCTCTTGCTTTTTTCTTTTTTTGCCAATCCAAAAATATATAAAATCAAAATGAGTAAAATTCAGCATAAGTTTTAATTCAAGCAAAAGCGTACATCAAAAACATGGCGTTTATCACTATGTAGCACGAACGCTATCACCAATTTAATCGATGGTAGATCGATGCATCCGGGGCCCATCAAGAAACCACAAGGAATGCATTTTTATCCTCCAGGGATTTGCTAAGGAAGGAGTAAGTTGTTCTTCATTTTATATAAATTTTATGGTCTAATAATATATTACGCTAATGTTGGCAAATTATTTTGTAGTTAATTCATACAAACTTATATAATAAATTGACATATGTTCAATAACTATTCACATGTTATTAAAAAAAATGTATTTCTCATATGTTACTAAATTATTATATGAGTTTGTATGAATTAGGTACAAATTAATTTGCAACAAATTTTTGTCTGATTGTCACGTATTTTACAAAATTTAGATGTTGTGGCAGCGTAAAATGCATCAACTTCCATTTCAAAAAAAAAAAAAAAAAAAGCACCAACAGCTTTAAATCCTTACCATTATATATATATATAAAGTGAAGAGAATAAGGTCACATTCAATGCAATGCTGAACATAATTGTATGATTATATGAAATCTGGAGATTCCCCTTATTTACTTGTTCACAATCTAAACCAGAAGGCAAACATAACATAAATCAGCTTAATACGCAGCACTAATAAGCCACAAATATTCAGCACCATATAACCACATAAGTTTGCAGAGAAAAAAGTTGACATAAATGCCTACTATGTTGTCTACTTTGGTATAAAACTAGATTTTTTTTTTCTTCTTCTTCTTCTAAGCATGTAAAACTAGATTTTAATTAAATATGCAAGAAACAAAAGAGACCAGTTCTTCTCAGCTCATAACATCATACGGGGGGAATCAAAGAGAGGGCTCATATAATTTCATGAGTAAAATAACTTCTACACAACCCATGCAGGCATCAGTTACCAAAGAATGTGCATGGACTCTGATTTTACCACTACGAACAAGTAGTCCATTTCAATTATTATTTATTGGATAGAAAAAGAAGAGGATGCAAACTAATTGTTAATTTAGAAATTGATGATGGCGAAGGAGGCATTGCATTGGAAGCACTAGTACTGCGTCTGGTTTATTCCTGGTCATTTTCTCTTGAAAAATTCATGAGTACGAAAATTATGAATTGTGTTAAAATTTCCTTTTCATATATTATGTACTAAACTAAAAAAATAAAAAATAAAAAATAATAATAATAAAAAAAAACTTTTAATTAAAGAGCTTGCCAATGAACAAAAATTTGTTTGAAAAGAATTCTTTTACATTTTTAAATAAAAACATCTTTTGCGCTCTAACAATCAATGCTGATTAAAATTTTTTATTTAAAAAATTTATCTTATAAAATGATTGATAAATTACAGGCCAAGTAAAACATGTTAGAGCATTCTCATCCGTGTTATTTTGGCTAGCCAAGAAGCTAAAATATGAGACCAAAATGAACAATATATATCCGGCTTAACAAAATTCTAAAACATTTGGTAAGTTGCTACAAATTGGTGACCACAATTTACACACCAAATATGAAAAAAAAACATTAATAAATCTATATCATTCTCGCTTCTTTCAAGAAATAATTTTAAATTGAATAATTTTTTATTTGAATAGAAATGTGAGGATTTCATTAATTAAAGATTACGAGCAAGAAGCTCTTACAGAGCAGAGTAAAAAGCTCTTACATTATAAAGTATAAAGTTCTGCAAAAATCATAGCCACATGCTATAAGGTTACAAAGTTATAGATACAAACAAAAATTCTTACAATCAGGTGCTACATATGACTTCAATCTTCCGCTAACTTATGTACAAATACAGTTAAATAACAGATCTGCTTCGAGCAGACTAGATCTAAGATATGGGTAGCTAAATTTTCTAACAAAATTTATTTAAACCAGCCGTGAGAGATAACCCCTCACACCTAATTATCTAAGCTGTGAAAAATAACCTCTTATACCTAATTATTCTTCCTCATGTATGAGGGCAGATCTAGAGAAAAGAAACATCTTATTCAAAACAAAAAACGCAAACAAACAATTAGCCAGCAGCAGCAGCAGCCAGGGAGGAGATGAATGGCACAACACGGTGGAAGATGGATGGACGTATAGCGGATTGGCCGGAGTTGTTGATTTGGTCAGAGAATACCTACAAACATAAAAATAAAAAAATAAAAACAAGTATGGGAGGGGAAGGGTAGGAGCGGAGAGTAAAAGGGGCTCCTCTCTGGAGAATTTTAAATTGAATAATTTTTATTTTATTTTTTTGACATGTTTACACAAGAGGGAGAATGGGAGATTCGAACTAATGGCCTCTTCTTCATGAGGCGTGATCTCCAGCTGATTGAGCTACTCATTAGGAACTTTAAATTGAATAATTAAACTAGAGAGAATGGAGGTCCTTTTAAAGTGGATAATTAAAATAGGGAATAGATTTGTTGGGGTAAATGTGACGGTTGTTAATACTTAAATTATTATAAAATTAAATGAGACTTATTACGTCCTAAAATTTTTAAACATTGGCCGGAGGCCAAATTGCAAATCGGATAAAACTTTGGAAGATAAAATGTAATTTTCTCTAAATTTTAGTACAAACTCCATCATTTTACCTTGTTGGTTAGAATTATTCTTAGGAAAGCAAAACATATGATCGAAGAAGATGACGAAGAATTTTAAAATTTTAAACAAAGTTTTGCAGAGGTGCCTCATTTTTTATGTCTCCCCAGTTTAAAATTTTAAACAAAGTTTTTCAAAGGTGCCTCATTTTTTTATTTTTTTGTTGCAGAATTTTAAAATTTTTATGCCTCATTTTAAAATTTTAAACAAAATTTTGCAAAGGTGCCTCACTTGAAACATAAAATTGAAAAAGACAAAACACAAGATTATTTGTTGTTCTCCCCAGTCCCCCATTTTGTTGTTCTCTTCGATATATGGTCCCCCAATTCAAGAGAATGGAATAGAATCCAGTGGCATATTTTCAAGGTCCAGCCCGATTCGCCCCCTTCTTCTTGCATTTTAAAAATATAGAGAAGAACATGAGGAAAAAAAAAAAAAAAACTAAAATCGTTCCATCTGCACGTGGTTTTTCCCCGATCTAAGTATGTGTTCTTTTTTCGACTGGGTTTGCTTTTTAAGGTTGTTTGGTGGTGTTATTGAGCTTAAGCTATATATGTTTGATGAGAGGAAATTTTGACGTTGTTTGATCTAAAAGTTTGTGTTGTTTGATGAGATAAAATTTTACTTTCCCGTAAAACCATGACAAATAATTTGTTATTGTTAGAGATAATAGGGGGTTGTCTCACATTGCTCAAGTGATGAGAGACTTTGGCCATTGGCTTGTATAAAAACCTACTCTTCTTGTCCCACATTGCTAAGATACAAGGAGCTGCTTTCCCTTTACCTCTTATGTACAATCAAATCACTCAATAAAGTAAGATGTGCCAATAAGGCTTTAGTGTGTGGATGTAAGTCTTAAACCGAACTACCTTAAGAGCTCGTTGTATCTTAGCAACGTGGGACAATAGGAGGAGGCTTTTATACAAGCCAATGGCCAAAGTCTCTCATTACTTGGAGAATGTAGGACAACCCACATATTATCTCTATTAGTTACAAACTGGTTTGTAGCTATTTTGTAAAAATACATATAATAAAATGACATGTGTCTCATAACTATTAAAAAAACATGTGAGAATCACATGTTTGGTTAATAATTATCAAATAATCGATAAAATTTATATGTAATCTAGTTGCTCTAAGATAACTCTATTCATCTATTGTATTTTCATCTAAATCGAGGCACAAGCGGCAGCTAGCTCAGGACTCCATTTACCTGCGGTGGGGATTGTAACTTCTCAACAACTTCCCAATAAAAAAAAAAATTAATTAATTTTCGCATATTAAAGGATACGTGTCACTTTATTGGATGCGTTTGCATGAAATAGCTCAGTTGGTAGTAAATTTCAGTAGGTTAAATCAGACTAGACCACATAAATCCCCTACTTCACACCCTTCTCTTTCAGACTTCTTGTTGGAGAGAATAATTAACACTAATTTTCGCTCATCAAACAAAATTTTCCTCTCATCACTTATATAGGAATTGAAAATTGTTCAAACGGTTTGCCACTATGCTGCTAACGTCAAGTAATTTCCGCCTATGGATTCCTAATGAATCTCACTCTATTGAACTTTGAAGAAAATTTGCCACTGCTAGCTTCCTTTTCATTCTCTTTTTTCGCGTTATCATTGTCTTGAATTGGGCCGGGAGAGTGGGGACTGTCGAAAAGAACAACACAGAATTGAAAAAAATGGGAGAGAATAAATAATTGTATTTTTGTCTTTTTCAGTTTTAGTATTCAAAGTTAGTGTGTTATTTTTTTATTGAAAAAAAAAAAAAAAAAAAAAAAAAAAAAAAAAAAACTCTGATTTGTACCATGTCTCTCTCTTACTTTAAACGCATCATGTGTAAGATATGTTTTTTTTTGTTTTTTGTTTTTTGTTTTTTTTTTAAAGTAACACTAGAAAAAAAAAATTATTATATACTGTAATTTCTATGTTTTTCTTTTTGTCTTAAAAAATGGATGACCACCCAATTTCTTTTGAATTTGCTTCTTAAATAATGTGTCATAATTCTCATATAGAATAAATTTAAAAATTTGTTTTTAAAAAGTATAACATTTGTCTCAATGAAAACAAAGGTGTCAATACTTTGAAAAAGTTAGTGAACCTGAAAATTAGTGTTGCAGACCACTAAAAGTGGCGCATGATCCATGGAAGATTTCCAATGCAAAATAATACACGGAAAGCTTATCTTCAAAGATGTGGTTCTCTGTTGCCTCTGCGATGTCCATTTCGACTCACTAGCAGCACATTAATGACGACAGAGAATATACAGAGAAACTTGCTAACTACTCCCTTCAATTTTTATTATACAAAAAATCTTAATTTATGGCATTGAATTTATAATTTTTTTAATTAAATAAAAAAATGCAAATATTTAAATGTGAGTACTTTTATATATTTCCTTAAATTCTGACCAATTTCGCTAAGATTTAACAAAAAAACATAATAAATAAATGTTATTGTAAAAAATTGAAAGTTCGAATTGAATTAATTGCAAAAATAATGAAAGTTTTAGACTAAGTGAAGTTTATCTTATAATATATATATATATATATTTATTTTTTTTTTATTTTTTTCAATTTAAGTAATTCTTACGGATTTTTAAGAAAATAAAAAGGGATACTGAAGAAAATTAAAAAAAAAAAAAAAACCAATTAGATACAAATCAGTCTAATTAACATTACTTTTTCCGTTTTTCGTAACACAAATGGTAGCATAAACCACAAAGGTAAAAATGATAATGTCCTTAGTTCAAAATATCCAAGTTCAAAAGTTTTGAATTATCATATCAATAATTCAAACTCAATAATGTGATGTTGTTAGTGAAGCTTCCTGCTTTGGATTTCAAACCAAAACAGTAACAGCTGCAAAAGAGAAATTGCTTGTCAGGTGGCCAAGTGCATGAGTACACACGGCAACATTTGAGTCCATAGGGTACAAAGAGAAACACCTGCAGTTACATGGCGAGTATCATAAAAATCGCAACGATGTTAGAGTCTGCTACTAAAAATTAGCCTTGGACATAGTCCTGCAAATCTCAAGAGGCTTAAACGGGTTTGGCTTCTTCTGCTCATGACAATGTCGTCCACTTGCACGAGGATAGCCTTGAACAGTCATCCACTGAAATAAAGCCTTGAACAGTCTTTCCAATCTATCACCTCCTCCTTTTCTTTCTCTCCAATGAGTAACCGAAGCAGAATACGTCTTTGGACCACCATCTTACCATGTCTTACACCTCTCTACCTAGCCTTCTTGCTGTACCACCTGACTAGCACCGTCGCCGGTGGCTCGCCGTCTCCTTACACACCGGATGTTAAAATTGTCCTAGCCTGTGGTTTCTCTGAGGGTTCAACAGCTCTAGATGGGCGACTCTGGGTTGGAGACGTGTATTCAAAATTCTCCCCCATTGAACACTCACAAAACCAGACATCTTCTACCGCCTTCGCACCTGCTTCTCAACGCTCATTCTCTTCCGTGCCACGAGTACCCTATTCCACTGTCCGGCTCTCTCTCTCTGCATTCACCTACATGTTCCCGGTCCCTGCGGGCCGTTATTTCGTTCGACTATACTTCTACCCGGCTTCGTACCCTAACTTTGGTCGCTCTAACGCCCTATTCTCTGTCAAAGCCGGTGGTTTTACTCTTCTTAGCAATTTCAATGCTTCACTTACAGCAGATGCCGATGATGATCCTGGGGATACCATATTAAGAGAATACTGCGTAAACATCAAGGAGAATCAAACGGAATTGAACATAACCTTCACTCCGGACGTTCCAAATGCATATGCTTTTATCAACGGAATTGAAATCTCGTCGATGCCTCCAGATTTCTATAACGCTTCTTCTGCCAAGAAAACGTTTTCTTCAAGCGACGACTACCAGCAGAACCTGACCAACCATAACAACACTGCTATGGAGATGGTATACAGACTTAATGTTGGAGGCCGCTCCATCGCACCCGTTGAAGACACTGGCATGTTCCGGGGCTGGAGTCAAGACGACGATTACTTAACAGTATCTGGACACTCTGTTCTACCTGTAAACATTTCTATTGAACTAAACTTTACCAACATACCTGCGTACACTGCGCCAGAAGAGGTCTATCGCACTGCCCGGACAATGGGGACGAACAAAACTATCAACAAGAACTACAATCTAACCTGGGAATTCCCTGTAGATTCTGGGTTCGTCTATCTCGTTAGGCTACACTTCTGCGAGTTTCAATCAGAGGTTACTCAAGTACACGACAGAGTGTTCCTAATTTTCATAGCAAATACAACCGCAGAGGAAGCAGCCGACGTGATAAAATGGAGCGGCGGAAATGGTTTTCCGGTATATAGAGACTACGCGGTTTCCATGTTTGGCAAAGAAGGCGAGAAGAAAATGAACCTCTCTCTCGCATTGGAAGCAAACCCACAAGACTGGAAGACTTCTTACACTGATGCAATCTTGAACGGTGTTGAAATATTTAAAGTAAGCTCCTCTAGTGGCAGTCTCGCCGGACCCAATCCAGAGCCAATTGTTGTGCCACCAACACCATTGAAGAATAACATAACAAAAATAGTTGCCATCGTTGGTGGTGGAGTTTCCGGCTTTGTTGTGCTGTCCATTCTCGGGTTCTTGATTCTCCGGCAGTGCGAGAGAGTCAAGCACTCCAGCTTCAGTGATAGGACGACTTGGTGGGGTCCGCTTTCTTTCCCAACGAACAAGTCAACAAAGACTCCTATGTCATCTCTACCATCCGATCAGTGTCGTCACTTTTCATTGGCTAAGATTAGAGCAGCCACCAATAACTTTGACGAAGCTCTCATAATTGGTGTTGGTGGGTTTGGTAACGTGTACAAAGGGTACATAAACATTAACGGTGGGGCCAACCTAGTTGCGATCAAGCGGTTGACACCCGGTTCTCAACAAGGGGCTCACGAGTTTGAGACCGAAATCGAGATGCTCTCCCAGCTTCGCCACCGTCATCTCGTTTCTTTAATAGGCTACTGTAACGATGGCAGCAGAGTGAGAGAAGAAAATAGAGATCAGCCGCCATCCGTTCCAGCAAAAGAAGAGTTTGTACATCTGTCTTTTGTATTCTATTTTAGGAATAATCTCTCTTGTGTGATAGTGAGATTTGGGTGTATTGGGGCTTTGGGATCTGAGTGATTTTCTTTCTACTATTTTTGTACTCCATCTTTTGATAGTTGATTTTCTCCGGGTCGTCTCCGCCAGTGGATGTAGGCTTGTTAAGCCGAACCACTTAAATTATTGTGTCGTGTGTGATTGCTTATCTTTGTTATTCCGCATTCTTCTTATTTTTCGCATCTCACGGGTCTTGGGAAATAGGATTAATTTCCTAACAACTGGTATCAGAGCTGTTGGTTCGAGTGGGAGCGATGGCAAGTTAAGAAGGAAAGATGGGAATCGAGAAGTTCGACGGCAAAGATTTTGGGTTTTGGAAGGTACAAATTGAAGATATTCTTTATGGGAAGGATCTTCATCAACCTCTTTTGGAAGAACAACCCGACGACATGGATGATAGCGAGTGGGCTCTGCTTGATCGCAAAGCCCTAGCAGTTATCAGGTTATCACTGTCAAAATCAGTTGCACACAACGTTGTAAAGGAGAAGACAGCAGCAGGTCTAATGGCGGCTTTGTCAAGCATGTATGAGAAGCCGTCGGCTAACAACAAGGTGCATCTGATGAAGAAATTGTTCAACCTAAAGATGGCGGAAGGAGCTTCGGTGGCACATCATCTCAATGAGTTCAACACCATCACAAATCAATTGTCCTCAGTGGAAATTAATTTTGATGATGAGGTTCGCGCGTTGATCGTCTTAGCATCTTTGCCAAATAGCTGGGAAGCAGTGAGGATGGCTGTGAGTAACTCTGTAGGAAAGAGTAAACTGAGCTATGCAGACGTCAGAGATTTGATTCTCAGTGAAGAGGTTCGCAGAAGAGATGCGGGTGAAGCCTCTTGTTCTGGTGCTGCTTTAAACCTCGAGACTCGGGGTAGAGGACAAGATAGAAACTCTGGTCAAGGCAGATCAAATTCCAGAAAAGGGAGAAGCAAATTTAGATTCGACCGACAACCTGAGTGTTGGAACTGTGGCAAGACTGGCCACTACAAGAAGAATTGCAGGGAACTGCAGAAGGAGACTGAGAATGATTATGCAAACGTAGTGACAAAAGAAGTATATGATGCCCTACTTCTTTCTGTTGACAGTCCCCTTGATTCTTGGGTCTTAGACTCAGGAGTATCTTTTCATACGACAGCGATCCGTGAAATTCTCGAGAACTATGTTGCTGGAGATTTCGGGAAGGTGTATTTGGCTGACGGAATGGCGCTGGATGTTGTGGGCCTAGGCGATGTTCGCATTAGAGTTCATAGTGACTCGGTATGGAAGCTGCAAAAGGTCAGGCATGTTCCGGAGCTGAAAAAGAATCTGATTTCAGTGGGACAGCTTGATGAGGAAGGGCATTCTATTTATTTCCACGGTGGAAAGTGGAAGGTCAGCAAGGGAGCTAGGATTTTGGCTCGTGGTCATAAGACGGGTACTCTCTATATGACCACGAACAGCAAGGATACAGATGCTGTTGTATATACGACTGCTGACTCAAAACTATGGCACCTAAGGCTTGGGCACATGAGCGAGAAAGAGATGAAGGTACTTATGTCAAAAGGGAAACTACTGGGGTTGAAGTCAGTTGATTCTGATTTGTGTAAAGGCTACATCCTAGGGAAGCAGAAGAAGGTGAGTTTCGCGGAAGTTGGCAATGCACCTAAGCTTGGAAAGCTGGAGCTGGTACACACGAATTTGTGGGGTCCCGCACCAGTGGCATCTCTTGGAGGCTCGCGGTATTACATCACATTTATTGATGACTCAAGCAGGAAGGTATGGGTTTATTTCTTGAAAAGTAAATCTGATGTATTTGAGACTTTTAAGAAATGGAAGGCCATGGTTGAAACTGAAACGGGTTTGAAGCTCAAGCGTTTGAGATCAGACAATGGAGGAGAATACGAAGATAGGGGGTTTAAACAGTTTTGTGCAGTGAATGGGATTAGAATGGAGAAAACTATCCCGGGAATGCCGCAGCGGAATGGCGTGGCTAAGTGCATGAACATAACTCTCAATGAGCGTGCTAGGAGTATGAGGTTGCATGCTGGGTTACCAAAGACTTTCTGGGCTGATGCAGTGAGCACTGCTGCATACTTGATAAATAGGGGGTCTTCCGTTCCCCTGAGCCATAGACTACCGGAAGAAGTCTGGAGTGGAAAAGAGGTAAATCTTTCACATCTGAAAGTTTTTGGTTGTGTTTCGTATGTCCATGTTGAGTCTGATGCTATGAGTAAACTAGATGGTAAATCTAGTAAGTGTTTCTTCATTGGATATGGAGATGAGGCCTTCGGTTATCGATTTTGGGATGATCAAAATCGGAGGATTATTAGAAGTCGGAATGTGACTTTTAATGAGTGTGCTATGTACAAGGATGAATCAAGTGCAGAACCTGAAGTTACAGAGCATGAACCGAAGAAGTCTGAGTTTTTTAACTTAGATAAGCTTTCTGAAAGTACAGTGCAGAAAGAGAAACAATTCGTGGAGGTGAAGCTTGATGAACAGTGTTCACTCACGGATAAATGTGATGACAGAGAATTTTCAAGAGACTTACTGCACCGGAAAAAGTCTTATTCTTTAGCAAGAGGCAAAGAGAGACGTGATCGAAAAGCAACAAAGAGGTATGGCTTTGAGGATATGGTTTCTTTTGCTCTGACAGCTAGTAGTGGAGATTCATCGTCTGTCCAGGATGGTACGCCGAAAGAGGTGGAGTCACTACGGAGTGGTAAAGCTTGGGAATCGGCAGACTTACCCAAGGGAAAGAAGGCTAAAGGGTGCAAATGGGTCTACAGGAAGAAACAGTCATCGGAGAAAGCTGTACGGTCGACAGGACAGATAGGGAGGCATGGTGTTATGTCTAAATCAGGTCCTATGCTCAAGTTCAAGAGACGCTTGGACTTGAGGGACACTTGTAGAGTGTGATTGTCCTTGGGGGTTGAGGCGGAGACATCTAGAGGAGACACGTTTTGGTAGACTTGATGGGATTCAAGTCAAGGTGGAGATTGTTAGGTGTGACTTGCCATCCATCACACGTGGGCCCCACTAGTTCTCTACTCCTTTTGGGTTTAGGAGACTTTTGTCCAAGTTTGATTTGGAGTCCTTCTCCTATGTGTAATTGGACTCCTTGTTTGATTTATAGTAGGAGTCCTAGACCAACATGTAAAAGGAGAGTTAAGCTTCTATATAAGGAACAAAGCACAAGGTGAATTTGTGTGTGTGCAAAAACGTGAAGCACCAAAGAGAGGAGAAAAAAAAGAGAGAATTTGTGAGAAGGAGGTACAAGGGCAGCAAGGTGTTTTCTTCTTGGTGGTTTATGGAGGAGCCAAAAACAGGTGATTAGAAGAAAAAGGGTGCTGCAGAGTGAGAGAAGAAAATAGAGATCAGCCGCCATCCGTTCCAGCAAAAGAAGAGTTTGTACATCTGTCTTTTGTATTCTATTTTAGGAATAATCTCTCTTGTGTGATAGTGAGATTTGGGTGTATTGGGGCTTTGGGATCTGAGTGATTTTCTTTCTACTATTTTTGTACTCCATCTTTTGATAGTTGATTTTCTCCGGGTCGTCTCCGCCAGTGGATGTAGGCTTGTTAAGCCGAACCACTTAAATTTTTGTGTCGTGTGTGATTGCTTATCTTTGTTATTCCGCATTCTTCTTATTTTTCGCATCTCACGGGTCTTGGGAAATAGGATTAATTTCCTAACAATGAGATGATCCTCTTCTATGATTTTATGGCTCATGGGACCCTCCGTGATCATCTCCACAAAACTATTGATAATCCTCCTCTTTGCTGGAAGCAACGGTTGGAAATTTGTATCGGTGCAGCAAGTGGGTTGAACTACCTTCACACGGGTGTGAACCACACAATCATTCATCGTGACGTGAAGACGACAAATATCTTATTGGATGAGAAATGGGTAGCAAAGGTGTCTGATTTTGGGTTATCCAAAATAGGAAAGTCTGAAACCCATGTCAGCACAAATGTCAAGGGTACTTTTGGGTATTTAGATCCAGAATATTACCGACGTCAACAGTTGTCTCAGAAGTCTGATGTATACTCGTTTGGTGTAGTTTTGTTCGAAGTATTGTCTGCGAAGCCACCCATAATACATACTGGAGAGATGCAAGCGGTGTGCCTAGGAGAGTGGGCTCCGGAATGCTATCGCAATGGAAAGGTTGATCAGATCGTTGATCCATCATTAAAGGATGAAGTATCAGCCGAGTGTTTAAAGACATTTGTTGAGATTGCGATTAATTGTTTGCACGACAATGGAATCAACCGGCCATCGATGAATGATGTGGTGCGGGACCTTGAGCTAGCATTGCAGTTGCAGGAGAGTGCAGACAAAGATGTCAAGCTTGAGGAGGAAATTATCCAGCCCAATGACATGTGTAGCAGCAGTAGTAGGATCAGTGGACAAGATTTCTCTGAGATTGTAAATCTTCAAGGTCGGTGAAAGAAGGTAGTAGCCGATCGATCAATTTTTAGGATGTTTTATTAGAGTCACATTGCCGAAAACAAGGAGTGGGTTTGAAAGCAAGTCAGCAAGTGGATCAACTATTGTATGAAAACGTCGAATTTAAACTCAATCTTTGAATCTCAAGGAAATATATTCTTTAGGATGTCTAGTTTTAATGTAGGACGGATGTAATGTTAAAGTTTTCACTTTACTGAGGTGTCCTGCACATCCACGTACATGTATGCAGCATGTGTTTTACACTAGCCTAACTAATAGATACATATGAATTATTGTGGGACAAAAATATCTCTGCGATTTTTTTTCTTACCAGTTTCGAAGACTATTTAAGATAAGAGAGGGTTAGGTTCTCATCTCGTGCATCTCTAACTAACGGGAGACACTTCTAAGGTGTAAAGTTGAAAATGTGATTTTCATCGTCAAAATTGTTTTCTTCAAATAACAATCATGGAGAGATACGTCTCTTATTATTTTATTAGACTCAATTCATAAAGCTAGCGTAGATCATCAAAGATCTAGTTGAACTTATAATTTCATCATAAAATATGTATCTATAATAATTCTAATATGGACCGTTCTTTTTAAATGAAATGTCCAAAATACCACACACATAGAAGAGAAAGGTGTAGCTTGCATGCATGCAACCCACATAGGTGGCCTCAAGGGGACAAGAAGAGTGGTTCAGCCAACCCCAACAAACACTCCTATGACTTGCACAGGGTGCAATCTATCATTTTTCTCTCTTATATGCCATTACATTTTGGGTAATTCATTTAAAAATTGAAGGACATAAATTTTCTCTAAACTAATTTGGAAGAAATTAATTCTCTAACCCAGTCTAATAATTTGCCACATGTCTTCTTGCATATGCTCAACATAGAAAGCAATCCAAAAGTCTCTCCTTAAGCCGTTCATCTTCTTTCTCAGTTTTCTCTCTCTGATATACGACTGAAAAATTTGCAGCTGGGGTTGGACGTTAATGAAGGCTTGCAGAATGGATGTTAATGAAGGTATGTGCTAAAATTCTTTCTGTGTACACGTTAATGAAGGCTTGCAGAATGGAGGAAACAAGAACCGTTTGGACAATCCAATATTATATTTGGGGTTGCACCTGTCTTTGTTAATGGAAGAACAACACCTGCAGAATCCAAACCAGCTTCCACTGCAGAATTCTCAGCTGGACTCTCACCACACGGCCACACATGAATTCTCACCTAAATACAAATTAGACTTCTTTAAACTCTTTAGAGATGACTGCCTATACTTGGATCAAATTCTTTTTAAAAAAAAAATCAAAGAAAAGTGAGAAGGGAAACGAATCGGTTTAGGAGAAAGCCATTGGACTCCTTCGTGTTTCAGCTTTGTGTGTTCGAGCGTTAGAAGAAGAATAGTTAACATTACAGTAAAGAGCGTTAACTGTGTAGGTAGTATGTTAATTATACTAAAAAGCCATATGCCTCTCACATTATAGAGGACATGTGGCAATTTATTAGACTGGATTTGAAAATTTTTCTATCCAAAAACAAATGGCTTAAATTAAAGCTATTACACTGCGTCAAACGTCAGTATCCTAAGTATTGCACGTGATCTCAATCAAGACCTAAACAAATGCCCTATATTTCACAATCAAGACACTTATGAGAACAATCAATCATCAAAGCACGTCTGCCTGAATAATGAGCAGTTCCAAGTATATATATGCATAATCATCACATATTTCATCACATATTGTGTTAACTCCCTTTGAAGCTTATTATGGCTTGTGACAGAAAAAGTGATTCATTATTTTCACTCACAACATGAGATGATTGCAAATTAGCAATTGTCTGTAATCTGAATCAAAGGAAATCGATCAAAAGAAAAATAACTGCCATCAAAAGAAAAATAACTGCCACAAGGATAATAGGATACACTTTTTTTTTTCTTTTTTTCTTTTTTTTTTCTGTTCTTGGTAAATAATAGGGCAATCCATTTGCCATCTCTCTCTTTTGAAGGAAATATTTGAAAATGTACAACGCATGATTCTCACCCATGTCCAGACCTCTTTTTCTCCTCATGCTGTTTTAGCTTGCTGCCAATCCCATTAAAAAAAAAAAAATTCAAAATCAAAATTAATAAAAGTCAGCTTAAGTGTTAATTCTAGCAGAAGTGTACATCAAAACATGGCGTCTATATAGCACCAAAACTATCACCAATTTAATTGATGGGTAGACAGATTCAGGGCGCATCAGGAAACCACAAGGAATGCATTTTTATCAACTTGGGATTCACTATACATTTTTATCAGGATTTAATGTTTGCGCATCTAACGGTGTATATAAAGTCAATGTTGGCAAATCTTTTAAAACATTTAAATGATGTGACATCTTATATATCGATAAATACACAAACTTTAAATTCTTATATAAAATGGATATTATCCGTTTCATTTAAAATGGAGAGGATCCTAATTCACTAGAGAACAACATAAAATGGAGATTCCCCTTATTTACTTGTTCACAACCTAATCAGAGGAACCATCTCAAATGGCAAGCAAAAGGCAGACACAGCATAAATCAACTTAATACGCAGCACTGATAAGCCACAAATGTTCAGCACCACTTAAGTTGCAGACCAAAAAGTTGAAACAAATGCCTACTATGGTGTAAACCTAAGATTTTTTTTTTTTCTAAGCATGTAAAACTAGATTTTAATTCAATATGCAAGAACCCAAAATTTTATGGCAGTTATTCTTTGAAGCATATATAAATGCTGCTCGTTAGGTAATCCCACATTGGTTGGGTTTTGAGACTTTTCATGTACTTGCGAGATGACTATCTATCATCTGGTATAAGGTTTGGGGTTGAATGCTTGACACTCAACCAGACTTTTCTTCTACTAAGTTTAAGCTGAAAAACTCACTCGTTTCTCTTCTTCCAGCTTGGCCTTGATATAAGAGTAGGTTGCTACTCCAGCAATTGCAATGGCTGTTCCAATACCAGTTTGTGTTGAAATTTTGTTACCTGCCAAGAGCCATATGTTAGACATCATTCAGATAAAAAGTTCTTTAGGCAAATAAAGAACGGAAGAAAGGAAAAAGTAAAAGGGAGATAAAAAAAAAATTACCGAAGATCACGATTGAGAATCCAATCACAAATACTCGTTTCAACACGTTCCCAACTGCATGTGTAAGAGGTGCCACCCTCTCCAGGGTGTTGGTGGCCAGCTGTATTCAAGCAGCCGAAAAAGAGAACGGTTCTTGTCAGCTCATAACATCATACTCCACTAAAAATTATCAATTAATGAAAGTACGGGCTACAATAAGAATGAATCCAGCAGTTGGCATGGTATGAAATTCGGATTCCAATATGGGGGGGGGGGGGGGGGGGGGGATCAAAGAGAGGGCTCATATAATTGCAAGAATAAAATAACTTCTACACAAGCCATGCAAACATCAGTTACAAAAGAATATGCAGAAACAAAAATGTACCTGATTGTAAAGATGGTAAAACATTCCCACCCAAAAAAGGTCTGTGACGAACTTGGTTAGACCTACTTTGGCAATTGCATCACTAAAGCCATGCTTCAGCAGTTTTGGTCCCTCCAACTGTAAAACAAAATGAGGCCATGGAAATATCGAAAGACATTAAAACATGAACTTTTATTTGGGTTACATAATATCGAAATTCTAGAGTTGTAAGTGAAGTTCACTCACGATGATGGCAGGTGGAATACAGACAATGAGAGCAATGATGGAAATATAAGCATAGAGATTAGTACTATCCATGTCAGTCTGCAAAATTCACATATAAAAACAAAAAGCCCATTAGACAAGCTTTAGAGCCATGGAAGATAAGAACTCTCTAAACTCATATAATAGCTTTTGCATGACTAACTCAAGGTAAAAGAGTTAAGAAGAGTTTCGTAGTAGATAACCATGGCTTTCTTTGAATAGATACTCCTATATGTAAAGGATATATTGGAAATCATAGCACTAATGAAGCCAGTCCAGTTGAATGACAGCTCGGTCAATGATGCCATTGACACACCTGCATGTCAAATCAAAGCCAAACTTACCATTAATATAGAAATGTACAAAGACTAATCGAATAAAATTTACATGGACTGGCCAAGTCTGGCCTTCACCTTCGAAACCTTCATAGATTATATAATATGTATATTTTGTAAGTAACAAATACTCTCTTTCTTCGTCCCATAATAACTGAAAATTTGAAAAATGGTACGCATTTTAATGAAACAAACACCCTTTCTAAAATATCCTTAGATGGACAGTCCAAAAATAAAAGTTCATTGTGATAGAAGGAGAATTGATGTCATAAAGTAGTCATCTGGTCAAGCGGTGTGATCCACTGTCTAGATTAGGATATTTCAACCAGCATGATATGACTGAAACAACCACATAAATAGCGAGAGCTTACCAAGAACAACAGGAGCCAGAGACAGCCATAAAGTTATAGGTATTGATTGTCCAAGTATGAACTGAGAGGCAGCAGCATTGAAGAAGGGCTCAAGAGCTGAAACAAATAAATATTATTTCAGTGGAAGAAACTCTAGACTCGATTAGTATTGGTCATATAATAGCTTAAAACATAAAGGTAAAATCTGCGCAAGAGCATCGAAGTTTCTATAACCTTTAATTGTATGAGTGAATGATACAGCAACAGCTGCAAAAGAGACATTGCTTGTCACGTGGCCAAGTGCATGACACACGGCAACAGGGATGAGCAGTTTCAAGAGGTTTGAGTCCATAGGCTACAAAGAGAAACACCATTTAAATGCCAAGTGCAATCAGCACATAACAAAGGTTTCAAGTTCTGCTCATAAAAATTAGCCTTGGACATAGTCCTGATAAGTAACCACAATCAGACCGGAGGAGCATCAAATTTTATGTGATATGCACCAAAGTAATGCTAGAAACTACGTTTTTATCCTACAACTATTTTACAATGATGACATTATAGTCCTAACTAACCATTGGACTAGTCCTTGTTAAAAAATAAAATAAAAAATTGACTGAAATTGCCACATCAACTATGGTTATTTATGGCATTTCTCTATGCACCATGTTCTAAAGGACTGCAAATTTGGTGTAATATTGCACTAGAAACAACTTCAAAACACTAAATCAATTATTTAAACTTGTAATTTCTTTCAGATGGATCATCCACTTTGGTATTGCTTTGAATTTCAGGAAAGAGAAGCTATATATTGACATACTAAAATTACCATGTATGGAAATGGAAACTAGACAACGGTGCTACAAGAGCACTGAAGGTGGACCACGTTTCAATAATAGAGTAATAGTTGGGTGTTCCCAACAAAAATGGTAACTGGGGAATTATGAAATTATAATATGATAAGAGGACTCGAGATCTGGTACCCCATTATCAACAAAAAAGCTATGTGTCGTCGTTTTACTTTACACGACGGGGAAATTTAAGCGCGACATGACCCAAAAACAAGTACCATACTCCTGCTTAAATCCTAGTACTAAAATAATGCTATAATTTGTCAAGATTAAATTTAAAAGTTAACTTATTTTTAGAAGCTTTTAATAAAAAAAAAAATTAAAAAAAATTCAATCTTAAACATTGATTAAACTACAAAATTGATATTAAGCTGAATCCGTATCATACTAAAAACCACCAAGCTCATAAAACACACATCCAGGGTAAAAAAAAAAAAAAAAAATTTTTTGTTTTTTACAATTAATTATTAGAATGTAAGTGGGCTTGAAGGGTTTAGCTTACAGCGCGCTTGGGAAGGCCCACAGTCCAGCTCACCAAACAGTATATCACCCCGACCAACAAGTGTATAACCGACACAAAGCTGTACGCATCAGAAACCAACTGTCGTCGGAAAAAACAACAATGTATGTACACCGCTAGAGTTGATCACATTTACAATCCTACCCACCTAAAATTACACATAATTTATCTCAAAAGTCAAAATACCGAACTTACTAGGGGTACGGGAAGTAATTGTAGATCTTCTTGTTGAGGATGTTGAAAATCACGTTCAGGAAATACCTGCACGACGACAATTTCGTAATTTCACGCATTCAGTCACACACATACCGAGAACATAAAGAACGACACCGTATCTTCGACTCTTTCGAGCCCAAGACTCAGTTAGTCAGTTAGATATCTTATTGTAGCCACCGGCGCAGGTTAGAGAATGCACGTGACCTACCACATGAAGAAGAAGAAGCCCGTGACGAGAGCCGGGTACTTCGCGAAGAACCCGACCGGAGCGATCTTCGCTTCCCTGTAAGAAACACAATCGAGTCAGAAGGGAGGCCAAAGAGAACTACCACTCGGCCGAGTCAGAACGGAGGAAACGGACCTCACCCGGCGGAATCGCCCCCTTCGGCCGGCGACGACGAAGCCGTGGCGCAGACGGTGCTTGGCCTCAGAATCTTCGCGCTGAGCCTCGAGCTCTCGAGCAGCAGAGCCGGTCGGAGCTGCCTCCCCCATATCAGGTTTCCGCCCTCTCCGACGGCTCCGATCGGCCGCGCGGAGACGAAGCTGACGCTGCCGTTGGCGCCGCTCTCTCTCTGCGGCTTTCGGAGGTTTGAGAGGGGAGCGAAGGTGGCGGCGCGTGACAGCACTCGCGACTCCATGATCAGAGAGAGAGAAAGAGTAAGGAAGAGAGCGAAATGTGCTTGTGGTAGCTACGCTGAGCTTTTATTCACGATCAGAGAAAGGCTTATCCTGCGCGGAAATGGATAACTTGCACCAGGGAGCAATGCGGACCGTTTCAATAGTGACAAGCCGAGCGGTTAATCACCTATTCGATTCTGATTTGGTACCTCGCGGGACACACTCATACAATACACCAACCTGTTGATCACCTGAAAAGGGAATCAGGGATCATCGTGTAGTTTGATGAACGCTGTGAGAGCGTTGGGGGCATAGAGGTAAGATGGAGGGGTACGTGTCAGATTGTAGTCCAACAGGGGAGGCATAAGGAAGAAAGATAATATTGTGGCTGTGGGGGAGGATATGGGGGCCCATCTTATCCCCAGCGAAAGGCCTGGGAGGGAGGGCTTGTCTTGTCCAATCGCGGTGCTCTTTGTTCAATCCCTTATCGTCTTTCTCTATTTTTTCTTTATGTCTACTTTTATCCTTCAAAAATTTAAAGGATAAGAAATAGTGGATTTAATTAATATAAAATATTTAATTAAAAAAAAAAAAAAGATAAATTATGAAAATAGAATTTTAACTTAGGATTGTTCTCCAAACAGAAACTAATAAAAAATAATATATATTTATCAAATATTTTAATCCTTATATATATATATATATATATATATATATAATAGAAATCTTCCCATTTTTTTTTTATAAGATATAAAACTTCCTTTTAAAAGTTACCATTTATTATGAGTTCAGAAAAAAAAAAAAAAAAATGTTACAATTTTTTTTTTTATGTTCTCTTTATCCTACATGAATATTGTTCTTTAAAAAAAAAAATATGAAAAACGAGTAAGAAAAGTTCTTTTCCTACTTTCTTAAAAAATAATTTTTACGTAAAATTAGAAAAACACATCGAGAAGTCGAGAACACCAAAAGAAACCGTATCATTCGTCTTACAAAAAGACAATAGCTATAATTCTCATACCAGCTAGGCAGCTACCCCCCAATGGATGTGTATAAGACATAAGGTCTTTTTCCCGTGTGCCATGTAGGCTTTCTTTGAAGAGGTATTAATAATTCATGTGATAAAACACAATAAAGAAAAGTGCTTGTCATCCGTGAGGTAGCTAACTCGCCTAAAGAAATGTTAGATGATTTTTTTTTTTTTTTTTTTTCCTTCAAAAAGTGTTTGAAGCGGAGAGTAATTGTAGCTATTTTATCTGAGCGTAAATATAATAGCACCAACCCACATGGGACTGCTTAGGAAGAACCTAGAAGACGAAAACTGTAGACGCATCCTAAAGATCAACTAAGCCATAGCTTAACCGACCACCCCACCAAGACTTCAATGAGACCCAAGAGGAATAATACAAATAGACATAAAGATTTTCATATTTAGGAGTCGAACTCATGCCCTTACATTATCCAAACCCAACGAAAATGCCCCTAAGACCATCAAATCACCACCTCAGTTATAGAAATGTTCGATGATTTGTTGTATGCATGATGGCTCTCGTTTGAAGATTAACGTTGAATTATCAATACACTTATAAATGGATAAAAAATTTTACAAACTAGTATCTAAAAATGACATGTTTGATAGCGCATGAGATGCTTTTTTTTTTTTTAATAATGTGCTTCTCACAATTTTTTTAAAGGTTAAATGACCTTTTGATACTTGAGTTTTAACGACTTTATTTTATTTTATTTTTTTCCATCTAGGTTTAATTTTGTATCATAGATAGTGCTTATTTTATAGGTAAATACAAAGATGGTACTTTTGCCAATCTTTCATCCATAAAACTAATATAATTCTATGTCAAACTAATCAAAACCTGTCACGTGTCATTTACCTCAATAAAAAATAAAAAATAAAGAATAAAAATAAAAAATAATTAAAAATATCTCTCTCTCTCTCTCTCTATATATATATATATAGACACACACCGAAGAGGGCTGGCTCAAGCCTCAAGCCACCCCTTTGTGGCAATGGGGTGGCCTACGTACCACCCTCATTCTCAATTGAAATATGTTGTGTGGATCGCAATGTACAAATGGTGCGTGGTTACAAGTGTACATAGACTTGATTCTATGACTCAAAAGTTTATGTTTATGTTTTGTCACTTGGACCCAATGGGCCAAATAAGTGACCAACATTATTAGTAGTATGGATCATCTAAGGTTGAACCCGATCGGGGCTACTAGTTATGGATGTTTTGTATCTCATCGGATACCCAGTGTTGTACGAGAAGTCGACTAGGACGCACAAACCTCAAATTGAAAAATGTTGTCTCTATAATTGCACCTTAAACAAATTTAATAAATGTAGTATTTTCCCAGTTGGCATGATTATTAATTGCTAACATAACAAATTTTCAAAATGAAATTACATAAACCCCGTGATATTTGTAATGTTCATTTCTGTTTATTCTTTCAACTAAACCAAGCTCAGTTCATAGATATTTACTTTTATGAAATCCGACTTATGCAATTACTTGTTTTTACCCCTAAAACATTCGTTTGCTTTAGAGTTTAGTAGGTACTAGTGCAGGAGTGGAGATTAGAGTTCTTCCGCTAAGTTTGTGTCGGAAGCGAAACCTCATAGAAGCAATATTGTTATTTGTAATTCCAGTTTTGGGTTGTAACTTGTAATCTTGTAAGTTGATTATGATTAGACAGTTGTTGTTTCTTTCTAGAAACTCTGGTTAATTTGTAATTTTCCACTGCCCAGCCTTCACCTCTTTGCTTCCCCAAAGAGAAGACAAGATGAAATATATAGTAAGTAATAAGCTGTCTTATTTTCCAGTTTTGTAGATCAACATGATGCCTGTAATTTTCGACGGTCCATTATATTCCACGTAACATCACAATGAGATTCGATCAGCTAGCAAGGTACTATATACAGTAGTTTCAATAATTCAACAGCATATCTGTCCTTCACTTGGAAAGGATTTCCAGGACAGGCGTAAATTTGGCATCTTCCAACAGCATGTCGGCCAGTCAACAGTACTGAAGCCATTTAAGACGAATTCACGTGCCGTTGAATTCGTGCCTTAGAGAAAGTTTAAAGTACAGATATTTATTTCGTGCCTTTGAATGGACCGCCTATCGGTTAGAAAATATTAAGACGAACATTACTCCTAATTAATAGGCCGGAAAGTATTGATTAAAATGGACTAAATCCTTTTCAGTCTATTTTAAACTAAAAAATATCTTATTATTAGAGAGATTCTAGCTATAAATATGATATATATTATATATATTTTAAAAATAATTAAAAAATAAAATAACAAAGAATTAACATAATAATAATAATAATAATAAATTAAAGAATGGCTTGTCACCTCCAATAAGTAGCTAGAGATGCTTTAATTTTTTTTTAAAATATATATAATAATTTGTTTTTTTATTAATAAGATAATTATTTTATTTATGGTCTAAAAAGATCATAACTATTAACTGGATATTCTTTAGTTCAAAATAAACCGTAGAGAATCCGGATCCAATTAAAATGATGTATAGATTGATATTATCAAATTTCCTATGTATAAACATATAGTCACATATGGTTCCTCACTACTTCCTCAGAGACGCTGTGAACATGGAGGAAGTCATAGTCCTATACCCCTCTCCTTTTAGAGGCCACCTAATCGCCATGGTAGAGCTTGGCAAGCTCATAGTCAAGCACCACCCTTCTTTCTCCGTCACAATCCTCATCTTAGACACTGCCTCCGCCGCTCAATACGCGGCAAGCTCTGCCACCGCCCAATACATTGCTGCAGTCAACGCCACCACTCCATCCATTACCTTCCACCGCCTCCCTCCCGTCTACGACGTCGTCCCTTCCTCCTCTTCCCCCGCAGAGTCAGGCTACTTGCTCCCACGCCTCAACAACCCAAATCTCCACCAAGCCCTCCAAACCATCTCCCATACCTCCAAACTCAAAGCCTTCATCATTGATTTCTTCTGTGACGCTGCTTTCCAAGTAGCCGCAAATCTTAGCATCCCCACCTACTATTTTTACACCTCTAGCGGAAGCAGTCTAGCCACCTTTCTATACCTCCCCACTCTCCATAAAAGCCTGGATAAAAGCTTGAAAGATCTCGACGATCATATGCTTGTTGATATTCCTGGCTTGCCGCCTCTCCCGGCTTCAGACATGATGAAAGGTATGTCAGATCGTAGTGCTAAAGTGTATGAGAATTTCTTAAACACAGCGACCCACATGGCCAATTCAAATGGGCTTATTGTAAATACGTTTGACATGCTCGAAAGAAAAGCTCTTGGGGCAATACGGGATGGGCTATGCGTGCCAGATGGACCCACTCCGCCAATATTCTGTATTGGACCTTCGATATCAAGCAGCAATATTCAAGATGGAGAAAATCAGCACGAGTGTCTGAGTTGGCTAAACTTGCAACCGAGTCAAAGCGTCGTGTTTCTGTGTTTTGGAAGCATGGGATCGTTTTCAGCAAAACAGTTGCAAGAAATAGCCGTAGGATTAGAAAACAGTGGCCAAAGGTTCTTGTGGGTAGTGAGAAATCCACCGCCAGATGACAACAAAGAGCCAAATCTGGATGCATTGTTGCCAAACGGTTTCTTGGAAAGGACAGCGGAGAGGGGTTTTGTGGTGAAGCAATGGGCTCCACAAGTGGAGATACTGAGTCACGGCTCGGTGGGTGGGTTCGTGACTCATTGCGGGTGGAACTCGGTGCTTGAAGCGTTGTGTGGCGGCTTGCCGATGGTTGCGTGGCCTTTGTATTCGGAGCAGAGGATGAACAGGGCGGGCTTGGTGAAGGAATTGAAGGTGGCGTTGGCAGTAACCGAGTCGGAAGACGGGTTGGTGAGTGCGGCCGAGTTGGAGAAGCGAGTGAGGGAGTTAATGGTCTCGGAAGCAGGCAAAGAGGTGAGAGAGAAAGTTTCAGCCATGAGAGATGCTGCTATGGCAGCCGTGGAAGAGGGAGGGTCCGCTCATGTTGCATTGGACAAGCTGGCTGAGTCGTGGGTCACGACAACCTGCTAGTTACAGCTACGTCATACTTTTCTTTTCTTAGATTGTCTGATTAATTACTGTGATCGACTTTCTGATTCTGATTGCTCCTTCTATCTTCAAAAGGCAAAATTAGACCAATTTAATAGTTGGAAAATTGCTCTCTTTAATTGGTTTCAGTTGCGTGAGGGTGGTCCTTAGAGAAAAAATAAATTGGAAAAGTATCAATGGGTCTACAAGTTTTATATTTAAACTAATTAATAATTAAGCTATTAAATTTATCTCTTTCTATCAGCTTAAGCTTTTGGGACAATTAGTAATTTAAGATGGTAACAGAGTCAAAGGTTTTAGGATCGAACCTTGACTACGTCAATTCACCTCCTATTTAA
The DNA here is from genome assembly GCF_965113065.1 of Corylus avellana. NCBI lineage: Eukaryota > Viridiplantae > Streptophyta > Magnoliopsida > Fagales > Betulaceae > Corylus > Corylus avellana. The sequence continues at coordinate 40,868,414 of NC_142490.1, read as the reverse complement.
ATTAAATATTCTACATATTGGGTCTCACCTATCAAAAAGAAGTTTGAGTTCACACGTGAGGGGAGTGTTAAACTAATTAATTATTAAGTGATTAAATTTACCTTTTTTCTATCAACTTTAATCAACAAGGCTATTTAAATACCAAATGCAAACAAATGAAAGTTACTTAGTTTTGTAATCTTATATATTCATTTTCATTCTCTCTCTCATCTACTATGAACAAAAAATTAAAAAAAATAATATTAATAATATTTAACTAAAGTAAATGAAGATATAGAGAGTTTAATATTTGATTCATTTTAAAAGTGACTTTTCAAATTTAAAAAGTGAGTTTTTCTCTTTAAATTTAACTTTTATTTGAAGAGCTGAGTATGGATGCTCTAAAGGATCTCTCAAAAAAATAATTTTTTTAAAAAATTTATATGTATTTTTTATAAATTAAACTTTCAAAAATTGATTTTTTGCATTTTTTAAATTTCGCCCTCCCAAATTAAAAGTTTTAATTTCACCTGTCTGCAGCCAGAGTTCCGGTATCAATGGGGTCTACTTTTAGGCTATGGGAGAGGAACTGGGTTCAGTGAAGCGAGCTAAGAAAATGGAGCGAGTGTGGATCGATATAAAGCTATTTTGTATAAAAATTACGTCAAGAGCATTCATAACACGGAGCCAAATTTTTATACAAAATGGTTACTCAAAATTTATTTTATTTGATTTAGCTAATAAATTTTTAAAGGCCCTCTACATCCAATTAGCTATATTTTTATTTATATCATTTAAATATTATTTTTTTACTCTTTATTGAGAAAAAGTTTTGGAAAAAAGTGGGAAAAGTTTTAGAAAAAAGAGAAAACAAGTGAAAGAAACAATAAAAAATAAAATGACTCCCTTAAAAAGTACTGCTATACTTAGCTTTTTTTTTTGTTCTTCCAATCAAATATTTATTTTGCATTTTTTTTTTGACTAATCCAATGTAGTGGTTTTTTACAAATTTGATTAGTCATTTTAAATAAAAGTAACATTTGGCTCTTCGTGAATGCTCTTATTGACGTAATTTTTAAAATCACTATTAGATTTGTAATAGATTACTATTAAAATTTAATCTAATAATAATTTTAAATAGAAAATGTCAATTTCTTAGCGTTATTTTATGCCAATCTCTTAGAGCATTCCCAGCAGACTCACTATAATGGAGTCTATTTCTTAAGTCTAGGGAATATGTTCAAAAAATCACAAAAAACATTCTATAGCAGACTCCCTAAATGAACCCTAAACATTAGGATTGCTAGAGTTATATATATATATATATATATATATATATATATATATATATAATTAACAAAACAAAATGGGGTGGCAAAATGGGTACCTGACACTACTCGATTACGACTCGCGGGTACCCGTTATACGATTAGCCTATACACGACCCGTTTAGCTAAACGGGTAATTGGGTCTGACACGATTATGACACGAAAATAGTTGGGTAACCCGACATGACCCGTTTTACCCGTTTAAAATAACAGGGTCTAATCGGGTAGACCCGACCCGACCCGACCCGACCCGGCACGGCAAAACCCTAAACTATAAATTTTTATTTAAAAAAAAATTCAAAATTGTAATAATAATACATCAATACATTGTCAATGCAAAAAATTGAGTTCCAAGATATTAAAGACTTTAATAAAGGATAAGAAAAAAAAAATGGAAAGTGACTGTAATTATACTCCAAAAGAAATTACTAAACTCATGATTTCACCTAAACTTAAAACAAGCAAGCATATTGACTAAGTTTATTTATTAAAATAATTTTTAGTATAAAGAAATTTATTTTTGCTCAAATTACATTCCACTAAAAAAGAATTATGTATATTTCAACACAAAATATGATATTTGTAATCTGTTAAAATTAAATATCTCATAACAGAGAAGAATTTTGGAAATCATTTGAAAAAAAAAAAAGAAATTAAGGGCAAAAAGCAAGAAGAATGTTTTTAAATTAAAATCATTTAATTATTTAAATATAAAAAAGGCCCTACCTAAATTTGTTGTCTTAGGCCTCAAAATCTATTAAGTCGAACCTACTCGAGGGGTTGGCTTGGACGCTTGGTTACTAGTAAGCCACTTGGCTCTCATCGATACCTCATAAAGCATAAAGTCTAAGTAGGAACAAAACTAAAATTTCTATTTCAAAATGATCCAAATATGAATGAGATTGAGGGGTAAAATGTGTCAACGTTTCTATCATAACAACAAAGAAAAAGATAATAAAAAAAAGCTGACAAAAACAAAATAATAATAATAATAAAAAAAGAAACAAAACTCAAAACTACATCAACATTACATTCATAATTCATTACAAAATACTTGTCCACTTGAAGTCTTGAAGGATCCATGATCCATCCCATGTAATCAAAGATATGAATTATGAAACACTACAAATATGCTCATTTTTTTTACTTTTTTTAATTTTTTAATGTTTTTAATCGGGTCTGGTGGGTATCCGTTAGACCCGGACAGTAACCAGGTCTAACAAGTACCTGCCAGACCCGAACAATAACCGGGTCTAACGGGTACTTGTCAGACCCGAACAGTAACCGTGTTTGGCAGGTCGACCCGATAGACACGAATTAACCGGGTCTTAAACGGGTAGACCCGATTAAGACCCGAACGCGATAAGGCCAAACCCAATACCTATTTTTTCGTATCGTGTTCGTGTCGGGTTTACGGGTCGTGTCAAAATTGCCAGCCCTAAAACAAATATTTTAATAATATAGGGAATGATTAAGGCAAGCTATTGTGTGTATTTTGACATAGGGAAGCAAAAAGTAGTTTGAATTTTTAAATGTAGGAAAAATGAAGAGGAAGAGCATTCCCAGCAGAGTCTGTTCCCTAAGTTTAGGGAATATGTTCAAAAATTACAAAAATATCCCACAGTAGATTCCCTAAATAAACCCTAAACATTAGGATTGCTACCATGGAATCCAATATTTTGAGTTCCACTATTGCAATCCTTATGATTATTAAAATAAAATAAAAAAATGATTCTCTCTTTTCTCTCCTCTTTCCTCTCATATCTCACAATTCTCTCTCATCTCTCCTCTCATATATATAATATAATTTTTTTTTTAAAAAAAAATATATATATTTAAATGATATAGAAAATGATTAAGGGAAGCTATTGAAGTGTATTTTGACATAGAAAAACAAAAAGTAATTTAAATCCTTAAATGTAAGAAAAATAACAAAAAAACTGCTGGGAATGCTTGCATTATCTTCTATTCTTCTGTGTGACATATTTATGTCCCTTTTTTTTTTTTTTTTTAAGCTAAAAAATGGATACTTTAATCTTTATGCTCAATAAAAAATATATATATATATAAAAGTGAAAGCGTAAAAATAGAAGTTTGAAGCCCAAGTAGCCTCATTCTCCAAAAGACAGCAACGACTTTCCCATCCCCACCTTTGCAAAGCCCAATTAAGTGCGGGCTCCTTCGTTCGTTCCCCTCCCACTCTCTGCCTATCGCTCTAAGATTAAAATTGAAAAAATAATACGGTCTCTCTGAGTCTGAAAATGGCTCCGAAATCTCGAACATTTCTCGGACATCATGGTTACGATTTGATGTTGGGATCAGTTGCTGCGTTCTAGATGATCACGATCTCGTATGCCAAGATTGAAGAAAGTTCCAACGTTCAGGTACTCTTCCGGTTAGCTAGTATTGAAGAAAGCCTCACTGCGGCCGCCACCTGCTTGATAAAATGCGTAACAGAGTTGTATTTACAATCACGTTCACGTTGACACACACACTGGTTTACAAAATGGAATCTTAGCTTCGGTTTATTGCTTTGTTCCTAAATAGACTATTTGGCTGCTTTATTGGATAGTAGAATAGAAAAACACTATCTTCATACGAAAATTGCCTGAAGATTGAGTCTGATTATATTTTTGTATGTATTCCCACACCACCACTGGTTTTTTTTTTTTAATATTGTTTTTTCAGATATCATTTTGTTTGTTGCTTGAAGAGAATATTTGTTTGTTTTATTATTATGGGTTTGACATATCAAAGCGTTTGGAGTGTTTGTAGAATTTCCAAGCATCTGATTCAATTACAACTTTCGGAGTTTTGATAAAATTGAGTATTAAGAAGATTTTTTCATTGTTAGTTTACTCCTACAGGTACCATGACTTTTGCATTAGGTCAGACTATGTAATTTAGAGAAGATTACTCTATTCAGGAGCAACTTGTTTCTGTACCGACTAACATACATTCACTGGCAAATGCCATTGGACATTGAATGTTGCAGAAGCGCATATCTTTGTTGTTAGTTAGTTTGTATGGATGCATGACATGAAAAGATAAATTCGGCTTCGTTTGGAGTGGGTGTTGTCAAGAAAGAGAAATTCCAGTAATGGGCAGTAAAACTATGTTTAAATGGTCAAAACAGGTAACACCCTCCCAAGTTGAGCAGTTGATACGAGCTGAAAGGGACGTAAAAAAAGCTATTCTAATATTTGATTCGGCGACAGCTGAGTATGCTAATGGATTTCAGCATAATCCTAACACCTTTAGTATAATGATCTCCAAATTAGTCTCAGCAAACCAGTTCAGACCAGCAGAAGAGCTCCTTAATAGAATGAAGGAGGAAAAGTGTAGTATTACAGAAGATATCTTCCTCTCAATCTGCAGGGCCTATGGTCGCGTTCACAGGCCACTGGAGGCCATTAGGGTCTTCAACAAGATGGAGGACTTCCAGTGCAAACCCACCGCGAAGTCTTACATTACAGTATTTGCCATTCTTGTTGAAGAAAACCAGTTAAAGATGGCTCTAAGATTTTATAGGCATATGAGAGAAATAGGTATTCCACCTAGTGTTGCTTCCCTTAATGTATTGATTAAAGCCCTTTGCAAGAACAGTGGGACTATGGAAGCTGCTCTTCGGATATTTCGCGAGATGCCCAATCGTGGTTGTACTCCAGATTCATATACATATGGTACTCTAATTAACGGGTTATGTAGATTGGGAAAGATTGGTGAAGCGAAGGAGCTGTTCAAAGAGATGGAGACAAAAGGTTGTTCTCCCAGTGTTGTGACCTACACTTCTTTGATACATGGTTTTTGCCAGTCTGGAAATTTGGATGAAGCTATTGGATTGCTCGATGAGATGACAAGCAAAGGTATTGCGCCAAATGTGTTTACCTACAGTGCTTTAATGGATGGTCTGTGCAAGGGTGGTTGTTCTTCACAAGCCATGGAACTACTGGAGATGATGATGAGCAAGCGCCTTCGGCCCAATACGATAACTTACAGTTCTCTGATTCATGGACTCTGTAAAGAAGGAAAGCTTCAAGAAGCTTTGGAGATTCTTGACAGGATGAAGCTTCAGGGATTGAAACCAGATGCAGGGTTGTATGGGAAGATCATTAGTGGCTTCTGTGATATTTGCAAGTTCCAAGAAGCTGCGAACTTCCTTGATGAAATGGTCCTTGGGGGAATCTCACCAAACCGATTAACTTGGAGCCTTCATGTTAGGATTTATAATATGGTGGTCCAAGGCCTTTGTACCAATGGAGATCCGAATCGGGCTTTTCAGTTATACCTTAGCATGCGGACTAGGGGTATCTCCATTGATGTTGGAACTTTTGATTTTCTAGTCAACTGTTTCTCTAATAGAGGAGACTTACACAAGGCCGCTCACATTGTTGATGAGATGGTGACCGATGGATGTATTCCAACTGAGGGAACATGGAATGCAGTGTTTCATGGATTTTGGGATCGAAGGAAGGTGCGGGAAGCTGTTGAACTTTTGCAGGTCAAGCTGATGAGCGAATTTGCTGAGCCTGAAATATAGATCTGAAATGAGTTCTATGAATTAGTAAGTGCTCTTTGTGTATGGATTCTATTCTTTCTAATCATCAAATTATTTGAATCACATTAGCATCTCTTTGAACTTCAGAATCTTAATTCGCCTATCAGATGAATGATACGTTTTAAATTGTAGGAGTTGTTGTTTGATGGAGTTTTATCATTAACATGCCAAAGTAACAGATATTGTATTAAAAAATGTATCAGGCTGTTTGATATTCTCTGGAAAACTGACTTGCAGTCCTTAAAACCGTACCCGGACCATCCTTTAGAACTATCCAATCAGGAGGTGTTGTGATTAAGAGTTATTTCTACAAAAACACCCTAGATGTTGGGACTGGAACTCATAGACAGTCCATGGTGTTTATTACGCCGATGAAATCTTCATGTTCTGATGGGAGAGATATTTTGTTGATTTTTGGAATAAAATAGAGGTGTGCTACAAAGTTGATTTCTGAATTTTGTTGCCTAACTAAATAGCATTTTATGGAATGTGCCTCAATGGAGTACTTTGGCGTAGAGCTGTCCGCTGTTTAGCCAGTGTAGGTTCTATTTAAGTGGGGTCCTGGAAGGGGTGGCTTGGATACAGTCCTCTTCTTCAGCATTTCTTTTGCGTGTTTGCCATGATTTGTAGATTAATTGGTATTGAATATTCCTTTTTCTTCTTCCTTCTTTAGTGAAAATATGTGTGTGTGTGAGCGCGTGCGTGTGTGTGCTATGTAAGAATTCAGAGATTCAACTCTGCCCTTTCTGCTTTTAGCTAAGCAAGCTTCTACTGGCATGTTGAAAACCTTGCCTTCCTACATACACTTTTAATGGCACACTTCCTCTTTCAAAACCCAGATTATCACTTTGGAATTATCAAATCAGCAAACATGCTTTATGTTGCTTGTACAAATTGCCTTGGATGAATGAGGTGATAAGTAATTTTCAGTGTCCAAATGCATTCTATGGCTTATGCTAATTCCTAGTATGTATTGAGCATTGACATGGCTGAAATGATCATTTTGCAAATACCATTTTTTTCCCTTTCTTTTTGACAACTGGAATATGGTAGTCCTTATTGAAACAATTGTGAAATAATTTAATCCTGTGGTGTCAATCTTCATTTTGGTTGAAGCAAGCACTGCAGCTGGTTTGCATGAGAAGCTCATGTGTGTGCATGTGAAATTTGATTTATGCTATTCATGTCCGGTCATTATCCTATTACTGTATTACATAAACTAAAATTTGGTACATTCTTCACTATGGATTTTAATGCATTGCAATGATCTGTGACTAAAAATGATTGACATTCATTCAAACTCACGCAGCATACACGAGAGCCCATTATTTGCAGTGGAATAGTGATTATGTTTTAAAATCCTACCCCAACCCTCTAAGTTTCAGTATAATGAAGTTATGAACTGCATATGTGATATATTCTGCTGAGTCACAATCACCTTTCTGTGTCAATATTAGCACTTTCTATACTTTGAGATGTATGAACAGGCTATTTCCAATTAACATAATGGTTAAGTTGCAGAGAATCATCTTATGAATGCACTTCAAAGAGAACATAAAAGAATAATGTTGCAGAATTCACATAAATCCAGAGTTTTATGAGTTTTGAACAGCATGGAGGTAGATCTGTAGAAACCAAACAAAAGAGGTTTCTTCTTAATTTGCAGAGAGGGGGAATCCAATTCCATGGCGCTGGGTAGGAAACACAACAAACAACATACTGCAAATTACACCAATTCCGACTGGCAATTTTGTGAGGATCTCCTGAGTCTCATCTGATGGCGTTGGGAACAAGCAACTTACCACGCTGTTATCAAAGAGTGCAACAGCTACAAATACCAGTATTGACATGAAGGCATGCATGAAATCTATGAATTGCAACCGGTATTTTGCAGCAAGATCAGGTGGGAGGTTGGCTGACCCATCAATGACCCACAGCCCCCGGAATGTGGCAAACCCGTAACAAATATTTCCCTTCTTGTCCTTGAAGCTGTCACTGAAGCTTAGAAGGAAACATGACACCCCACAGAGGGTCACAAGTGCAGCAGTCATGAACCAGCTGACCGAGTCACAGTCACCTTGATTTGTGAAAATGGGTGATAGAAGTTGGAAAGCAAGGAGTGATCCAGTAGGTAAAAGATTGGCCAAATGAGCCGTGCTCTGAAATGTCTGGCTAATGGCTTTCTGTATCAGTGTTTTCTCTTCTGTTTCGGTTGTATCTCGCAAGAGGGGATCTTTCAATTCATCGTGATGCTCGGAATTAGATTCTACCTTAATCTCCATGGCACAGAACCTTTCACTTCTCTTTCCCCTTTGTTTTGATCTCCTTTCAATTTGTATCCACAGGTTTCTTGCAAGGCAGTGTTTTATAAGTAGTGGGAAACTGAGTAGAGGTAAAGGGTGGGCAAGGTGGCTAGGCATGCCTTGCAAGAAAGAGCTCCAGATTTCAGGAAGGGGAGTTTGTCTACAAAAGCATTCATGGCCGTTATGAAACTTGTTTAAGCATTCTGAAAGTTGTGGCCCTGAGTGGGAGAAAGGGAAAGAGAGATTTTATGGTGTTTCCAACAGTAACTGTAAGGAGTAAATTAGGCACCAGAAGGGTTTTGTTGCTTGTGTCATGTCATTTGTTTCGGTAAGACGCAATATATAAAAACTGGACTCTTCGGGAAAACTTTTGTTTTGTTTGTAGTTTTAAGGTGACACTACATGCCTTCCAAGGTTGCACTTTTATTTTGTTTCTTTAATCAGGTTGCACTTGATGAATCTTACTTCGTGTATCTCTTGCACGTCATAATTTATGGAATAATTGGGATAATTGTCCACCACATTAATAAGAACAAATTTGGCAAGATTCTATGAAATAGTTATTAGATCATGATGTATCGCACGCATCTCTTGCACGTCATAATTTCATTAGCAGATAAGAATTAGTTCTTTTCTAGGCTCAAAAATATATAGCTAGCTGGCAGTGTAATGCAATCCTCCCTGTTATCCCTCGTTAAGCTTTAACATATTTTTCATCTATATTTTCAATCAATTTTTTATTTTTTTTGGTGGGTGTGTGTGTGTGTAGAAATATGTGATGAAATGTGGAAATTGGAGAAAATAGCATGAAGCAAGAGACAAGATTTTGGGTAGTTCGGCCTTAGAGGCGCTAGAATTGTTCTAAGAATTACGTTGTGTCTTATTCACTTGATATGTTTACAATACAAATGACACATCAGGTAAGATTTAATTACAATCACTTGTAAAAAATCACATGTAATTAAATGTTCGGTGCGCAAGAGACTGTGGAGGGAGCTTGGAAGCTTCCGGTAGTATGTGGAGGCACATAAACTTTTGGCGGCGTGTGAGGGTGCGTAACACTTCTATTTGTGCTGATTTTGATGATGTGACATAGATTGACCTTCGAACATTCAATTGATGGACTAATAGACTTGATAGCACGCTCAAAATATAGGGCTGGCAAAATAGATACCTGACAAATAAACAGGTACTTGTTTATCCTATACATATAACTACTTTTTATGACGCTTAGATGAACCTTATTATAATATATATATATATATATATATATATATATATAAGCACTTGTCATGACTTGTTTATGACCCATTTATCCTATATATATATATATATATAGGATAAATGGGTCATAAACAAGTCATGACAAGTGCTTATTTTGCGAGCCCCGACGAAATGCAATGATTTGAAGTATACAGTAGTTGAACACATGTGAGGAACGCTGTGAAGGATGCCGAAAAAAGGAAAGAGAAGGTTCGAGTTCACAAGAAAATAGCTTTGATACCAAAAAAAATTGAAAGAGAAGGTTGGAAAACAAAATAAAATGTATTGAATCAATGTGGGAGAGTTGCTATATTCAATGCTCCAAAAACCCATATGCGCTCAAACCCAACCCATGCTGCCGACCTTGGGTTCGGGCCATTGCTTATTTGTATAAACTTTTTAGAGCTCGGCCCACTTACACTGACTGGGCAATTACAGGAACCTTCTCGTGTATTCATTTACGCTAAGGCCCAAATGAAGCCCAGCTCTTCGGCGTTTCATCAAACCACCCCATATATATTTTATGGCAAATTCACTTTAGTTAATTATTTAAAAACTGTATATAAAGAGTGAAATTGCTAATTTTGCTTCTGATATAATTGGGCATGAAATTTTCTTGTTATCCTTTTAATTAGAGGTGTAATTAATATATGCGTTTTAGTAATTTTCTATCATTTACATCTCAAATATTTTAATGGAATAAAAAGGATCACCTCAAGTAGATATTTAAATTAGCAAGTTTAATATTTAAGGATTGTCAAACTCTTGTCACTTTGACAACCACCTCTTGTCACTTGAGTTATAAGATTTTCCTCAACGTCTCTTTTTATATATGCAACGTCACCAAAACATTTCTAGAAGGCTGAAATTTTTTATGGGACAAAAGGTTGTATTCTTAATCTTGTTGCTCAAACAATCTTTAAGTTTACTTCAGAGCTAGGCATGATTGGCTTTTGACTCCGCCCCGGTTTAGAGTTGTAATCAAGTTGAGTATTGAATGTTCAAGCTTAAGTCATTTCCTTTTCAAACAAATTTGAACTTGTTCACGAGCTATATAATTTACTTCTTTATTCCATATATAAAGTAATTGACATGATTGTTTAATTTTTTTTTTTTATTATTATTATTATTTTTTTTTTTGGGTAAATCCATCCTAGGTATTGTTAAGATTTTATTATTTAAGCAATTAGATTAATTAACTCAAATCTTAAACACTATAATCTTGAATCTATATGTCACTACAAGAAAAACCCTCATTAATTAGCGACCAAACAAATAGTGGCGACCCTAAAGTTGCCGCTAATGAGACATCATTAGTGGCAACTTTTAAATGTAGCCGCTAATTACCCCTCATTAGCGGCGACTTTTCAGTCGCCGCTAATAACATGATAAAAACACATATATAGATACACACAAATAATAAAAATGAAGTTATATATATATATGAGTTTAGCTCGTTTAGTAAATTAAATGAGCCTAAATTTTTATATAAACTCGGTTCATTTATTAAATGAATTGAACATGAGAGTGTATACGAATTAAGCTCAAGCTAGCCTATATATATATATAAACACACACAATTTTCTCTTTTATAAATCTAATATGGAAGTGAGTAAACTGGCCATATCTGAGGTTGATAGGGCAGTTGTAGTTGATTCAAGTTGTTGTTCTGTCTCTCATCTCAAATGGGTTTTTTTCCAATCCAAGTATTCTAAGCTCTAGAAGCCTTTCAGCATCAATTCAACTAAACGCCAAGAAAGAGCTTAATTCCTATATTCGAGAATATAATAGAAGAATATCTTTAATTACCACAATACCACATGAAATTGCTTAAAATTAGATATGCCTAGCTATTTTACAGTTCTAGAAGCAATGAATAAAAGAGCTAATATATATATATATATATATATATATATATATATATATATTCTTGACCTACAAGAGAGAACGTACGTGGCTTTTTGTAGGTCTATATGGACAGTAATATTCAAGCTTTTGGATTTTGGCCTTTGAAATTTCTATAGGAAGAAGAATATTACTGTCCATATAGACCTACAAACGCCACGTACGTTCTCTCTTGTGGGTCAAGAGTTTCTTACTAGAGTCTATTAATGCTTTCTTTTTATATTTATATATAATAATAAAGATAATAATAATAATACCTGGAGGAGATATATCCAAATCACAAGAAGCAAACTATATTGTTTTTGTGATTATTGAATTAAAATAAAATGACTTTTCTGTTCAACAAATTAAACTAAATAATTACTGCGAAAGAGACATAAGTAAATAATCAATGTTGTCTGTCCAACCGCTTCGACCATCCTTGACTAAACATTATTTACTTAATTTGCTAACCTCATGTTGAAAAGGTTTGTGATTCTGTCGTTTAGCATAATTTTAATCCTTCAAATGTGACGGAATTCTTTTTTTTTTTTTTTTTTTTTTTTTTTTTTTTTATACATATCTGCAACAAGAGGGGGAAGAAGGATTCGAACTAGTAACCTCTGCTTCATTAGGCGTGATCCTAACCGATTGAGTTAGCTCTTGAAAACGACAAAATTCTTATTTTGCTTGAAACAATTAATTATGGCAACGATACCACCTAAAATGCTATTTTTTTTTTCCCTCTCATCATTCCCAAGTTCAATATGGTGTCCACCAATTGAATTTATAATACAACAAATATATAAACGGCTAATATTTTGTGTCAATTGGTATGATATAAATATAATAAATTAGTGTGAAGAGTATTAGAAATGGATCTTGGGCCTAACTCAACCCAAAAGTTAGCTCAAGAGTTGAGATTTCTCCTCACCTTATAAATGGTCAATCTCCTTAATACCCAGACAATGTTGGACTTTCAACACGCCCCTTCACATGTGGCGGGAGGACATCCAAGCCAACACGTGCGACAATGGGTGACGGTAGGCCACAGCCAATTGGACTAGGCTCTGATACTATATTAGAAATAGATCTTGGGTCTAACTCAACCCAAAAGCTAGCTTAAGAGTTGAGGTTTCCTCTCACCTTATAAATGGTCAATCTCCTTAATACTCAAACAACGTGGGACTTCTAACAAAGAGTAACATTATTTGTAAATATTTTTATAATGAAAAAAAAAAAAAAAAAAAAAAGAAGAAAGTTGCCCCATGCATATCGATCTCCCCATCATCATTGGATTCCATTTTAATTCTATTATATATAGAAAGAAAACTCTTGCATATATATTAAATCAGCAGAAATTAGGAATGATTAACGATTCCCAATAAAAAGGTTAATTAACACAAAAGATTTTTTTGATAGAAGTAGGTCCAAACTCCTAGAATATTATTGACGTTCTCATTATATTCTGAATATGCAACGAGGTTATTCTGTTTAAAAATCCTTTATTTTTTATTTTTAAATTTTCATGGGAAGATTCCATGAATATTAGAATGCAGAAACTGGTCTACAGGGTTAGGTAGCTGTTTGCTAGATAGAGATATCATGAAGAATATTGTATTTTATTGAGAAATTCGAGACCATCCAATAAGATAATAAATAAAAATAAATAAGATTATTTATTTGGGTCATTAGGCAATCATTATAAGGTTGAGCTGAATCTAAACTCAATAAATTAATAAACTACATATAACAAAATACCACCCACCATCTGCCTTTTTCTGACATGTTGGTCAGTGGAAGTTACTGTGTATTTTCAGTATCCCATATATAATTGATTATTAATTGAATATTTTCTTTTTCAAAACATATTATCTTAATTACCTTTGTGTTTCGACACCATTTTATAGTTGACTTGCTGTTGGTGCTGGTGGTGTTTAGTTTTCTTCAATCATAATTTTGTTCTAATTAAGATGTTCATTTGATGCTGTTTTGTTTTCTTCTGCCGGAATTACGAGATCAAGTCATTATGACTAAAACCGTGTTTACGGTGTTTGTTGCTTCTAAATTATGTTTTCAATATCGACCAAATAATAACACCATCAAAATGGACCCTAGCCACGAAACTTTGTCTCTTGAGGAGCTTCAAGTTCATGCTCTGTTTTCCAAAATTCCCCTGTTGTCTAAGCAGCTTTAATTTTACGGCATAATTCGTATTTGTGTGTTAAGTTATGAATATAAAAATATATACGTCAATCATAATTCGATTTATTTAATTAAATGAGTTAGACTCATTAACGTTAATCACTAATTTCATGTTAAGTTCGCAGGTTTATAAAAAATTATGAGTCTTAAATGTCGAAACATGCGTATAAGATTATATGAACCAACTCTAATATAACCTATTTAATTAAACAAATTCCAATCATTAACTCTAACACACTAATTTAATATTAAATTTATATTAAATTTGCAAATCGTGTTAAAAATTGACAATAATACTAAAAATTACTACCTTGCTCATTAAACAGAAAAGCGAAAACAATTTTGTTGGGGATAAAATTCACTATAGGTCCCACTCAAGTAATCTCATTCAGATAAACTACAACTACATAGAGTTTTACAATAATTCAGCAACTCCAGATATTTCAAAAAAACTATCTCTCAACCACTACTTGAACGTATCAACCACCAAATGAGCATGAAAAAACCATAATCTCTTAACCACCTTCCACTATCTCTCAACACTAGATGAACGCTAAACGACTGTATGAAAAATGGTTACCTAGCTAAAACCCTATAAAAGACATGCAATACATGTGGTAGGGGGATCAATCCATCTCCAAAAACCCTACCTCATTGTATATTTTCACCCCAAACAATAATGTTATAACTTAAGCATCGTAGTTTTTTCGGTCTCTGGACCGACGTATCCTTTAACGCTTTTATTATTTTGCAGGTAATCCTTCACTAAAAACACCATACCAGAAATTGCTCTAACAAATTTGCTACATCTAACATCCCCATCTATAAAATGTTCTCTTTTATTTTTGTGCCATGTACAAATTTAAATATATTTCGTACAAATAAAAAAGGTGATCCCTTTTAATTACCAATCATAAGAAAGAGAGATTGAGAGAGAAAAGGTGATGAAGATTGAAGGGTATGGTGGTGTGATGATGATGATGAATGGAGCACACTTTTGCATATATATATACACCTCATACATACCAGATTTGCACGCACAAGCATGTTGATAGGGAATTGATCTTTTTGCCTCAGCTTCCCTCAATTTGAGGACGGGTAGGGAAAATGTCATGATGACATACCCATGATCATGCTTTCATAATGGGCATGCTGTCTATATAACGCTTTCAGACCATAATTGCCCTTTTCATTATGGCTCACAACAAAGAAAAAAAAAAAAAAAAACATTGAGCTATTTGCCTTTATCTTTTTCCTCACATACCTTACAACAATGAGTATTTTGTCATATGTTCTTGTTAATAAAAGAAATTGCCATTATCCTTATGCTATTTTATTGTTGGACGAAAGTTTTATACATTAGGTTGACTGAGCCCTATAAAATGTTACGTGTCTCTTAAACATGTAAGAAAAGTACATATTTTTTTTTAATTCAACCCATTAAACTGTTGTGTTCAAAATGTATGCAAAAATCAAATACTTTATTACAAATGAATGTGAGAATCATATGCATTTTGGATATATGTCAATTTAAGTTAAGAATTTACTTTAACTTAATTTAGAGAAAAACTTTATCTTTTATTCTCCTAGTATATAGTTGACGTTAAGCTTGTTTGAGCTCCCGTTCCCGCAAGTTATATCCCCACCTCTCCTACATATGACTATACAATCATATGTATGCTTACCACATCTGCGTTGCATCCAAGGGGTAAGTCTCAATCTAAGTATTCAATAGCCTAGCAATTTTTAACATCATCCATGAATCCAATACAAAGCTGACGGATTAGGGTTGGAGGATCTAACGCGTTTAATTAAATAAGTCGAGATATGCTTAATGTATATAATCTTATACACATGCCTCGACGTTACTTGATCCTCACAAACAACATTTGAGCTGACAATTTTTTATATAACTCGCAAACTTAACACGAACCCAACTCAAAATTAGTGGGTTATAGTGGATGAGCTAATCTGACTCATTTAATTAAATATGTCAGATTCTGGTTAACCTATATATATGGGGAAAATACATTTTTTACTCCTCTGAACTATTCACTCATTTGCACTTTAACCTCCAATGTTTAAAAAGTGACACTTGACTCCTTCAAACTTTCAAATTGTTGTAATTCGACCATTCTGACTTCTTTTTTTTTTTTTTTTTTTTCTTAAAATGCCGCAATCCCAAGTTAAAAAATAAAAACAAAAAAATAAATCAAAGCCACGGACCGGACACCTCTTAATTTTTAATTTTCTTTTTATCAATCCATCATTTCATTTCCATGAAAATAATGTGATTCTAAAATTTCACGTGTTTCTGGCTCCGACAAAGGATACATGCAAATGCATCACAAGAGTTCCTAGTTTAGGGTCTGTACCTGAGTAACATCACCACTGAGTTCTGATGCAGACTCCACACCCTACTGGCTACTATACATATCTGAGGCATTGTCTCTTTTCCTGAGCTATCTAGCTAGAGTCTTGTTGAATGAATTTTATGGAAATTGTCTCTTTTTATATTATCACTGTTACTATTATTTTGTCTCTTCTTTAATTACTTTATGGTTCTAGGGTCTCAGAAGCTTGGGACCCAGGTCTAAAATGTGGCTTGTTTTCTACCCATCAAATTCGTGCCATTGCCACCCAAATGCCACCATCCGTGATTCGATGGAGACTGGAGAGGATAAGTTCGGCAGAACGATCGAGTAAGACCAAAAGCAACGAAATCCATTGTAAGAGTAGCTATCAAATATCAATCAACCATTTTTTTTCGTGAGGAATTTGGCTCTTTCTGACATTTTTTTATAATTTTTTTTAGCATATTAGTATTTCTTTTACGAAATATAAGTAAAAAATAGGAAATGTATAATACTTCAGTGTCATATTAAAAAGACGAATAATCCATATAAAAAGAATTAAAACGGGTCTTCTTTATTTCAAATGAAATGGAAAGGAACCCGTGAGGCAAAAGGATGGGACAAAATTGTTCTAATTTTAAAAGATTAGGACAATTTTATCATAATTTTTACACCTTTTTGCCTAAATGACTTATCTCAATTTCATTTGAAATTCCATATATATTAAAGTAGGTAGTTTATAAACATTCATGAGTTTTAAGTTTCATATTGCTTATTTATTAAGTGAAACTGATCGAGCTTTATAAGTGATTTTGGAAAACCTCTAAATTAATTAGTGTTCTTGGAGTGATAGTGCAAATGTAACTAGTGTTTTTCTTAGATCCACATAAGATAAGTTAAATGCTACTCGGCATTCTTTTTTTCTTTCTTTTTTCGTTTTTTGTTTTTAAATGAAAAGAAAAAAAAGAAAAAGAAAGAAGGTATATGTGAATGTGCCACATACATCACAATACAAAACATGTTTTCACTTCTATGCTTTTTCAAACTTCAAAAAATAAATAAATAAATAAAATAAAAATAAAAATCCTACCCATGTTTTTGTACTTATTAATGTTGTCTTTATTTTTAATTACAATGTAAGATAGAGAAACGAGAAACCAATAATTAGATGTGTGGAAATAGTTCGATCTCTTTCCCAATGATTACATTTTTTTTAAAAAAAAACATGAGCTCTAAACACTTTCTTAATGAAGTACATAAAAAACAAATGTCTTTTGTGATCTTTCCAAGCCTACCAGACTACCACCACTAATCATTCACAACAGCAGAAAAGAGAGGAGGGATCTTGTGAAAAAAGAAGAGAAAGCAATATCCCAGTTGGGAAAAAATTCCCCCCAACAGTTGCAAAGTTTCTTTTACACACACTCAAAAAAAAAAAAAAAAAAAAGGGTTAGAGAAAAAGTGGGGAGATGGTGGCATGGGAGAAAGGTAGAGTTGAAGCATACTCGGACAATTATGATTATGGTTCAGGAATAGATTCAAACAGGTTGGAAGCACCATTACCTCTGCAACCCTTTTCATCTTTATCAACGTTTGTATAATGAATCAGGGCCATAAAATAGCCTCAAAGTTTGAAAAAGCAGCTTGGTTATGGCCCCCACAGATCTACGTGGGTTCCATAAAATAGCCCCTAATCTTTATAGAGTCGTGGGCTGCTATAGAGTAAGAAAAAGTTCTTGCACTAACGTGTTTTTTTAAGTGTAAGCAAAGATAATTTCACCACTTAATTAAAAAAAAAAAAGTACATAATTGTGGTCTTTGTTGGTGGACTACTGCCTTCATCTTTTAACCTGAAATATGGATCATCATTGACTTGGAGGGCATTCAGATTGGTCTTCTTCGGTTGGACCACGGGTTACAACAATTAGACTAGCTAGGAAAAGATGTTAGGATGCCGTTTAGAGGAAATTGTATTAAATCCAAAAGGACTTCTTTCCTCCTTTATGCCGTCCGGTCCGGGCAATTAGATACAAGCACTGAAGATTTGTTTAGCATTGTGCATTGCAAAGTAATGAGGTTCACCGGACATCGAGGCGAAGCTTCTACGGTTCTGATTCAACCTTTTTTCAGTGCTACTTTATGTTAAATTACCATTTATTTCAACAACTTAAACTAATAGGAAGAGGTAAATTTAATCACTTAACCATTACTTTAACACTCTTCCTCACGTGTGGGCTCAAACTCCATTTTAATAGCCAAGGTCCAATACGTGGAATATTTAATTTAAATGGAAGGTGATTTAATAGAGTCAATGTTTGATCCCATGACCTTTGGCTCTGATACCATGTTAAATTACTATTTATCCTAACAACTTAAGCTGATAGGAATAGATAAATTTAATCACTTAACCATTACTTTAATACTTTCCTTGTTGTGTAGGTTATTCTGTTTCTAGAACCTTGTCAGACAAAGTTTTCATTCAAATTGAGTTAGAGGAATTTCCTTCAACCTAGTCTATAAAAATAACATGTGTCTCTTTTTTTAATAACATGTGAGATGCACATGAGTTTTTAATAAAATTTATTGTCTCTGCAAAGTGTCATATGTGGTGGTCATGGTTCTCCCAATATTCGGATAATTTATTTGACCAATTTTCAATAGTTTTAGGTTTCATCACATTGATTTTTGTTTGTATTTCCCCTTTCTCCTTCTCTTTTGTTCAAATATGTATATTAATATACTCGGATAAAAACTCCATAACCGCTTTATCTCCCCAACACCCTTTATATATATTGGATAGAGAAAAGAAAAGGAAAAAAAAAAAAAAACCCTGAGTTTAATTTCTTGTATCATTAATGTTCCTATTGTTCTTTAAATCTTTTGTTGACAAACTGACTCCCACAAAATCATTTTCAATCTATCACTTTCTCCTTTCCTGTTTCTCAAATATTGATAGCCGTTGAACAAGAGGCTTCCATTCCACCCTTTTGAAACGCCATACAAGGACCATTCTTTTGGAATCATGACAACTTAAGCATCTTGAATAAATCACATGAAACCATGCATGCATCTGTCTTTAATATTGTGTGAATAATTGTTAGGTGCTCGATTTCTCAAGGGCGCAATGGACATAGTGAAAGATAATGGATTATGGGTATTACATTTCGAGGCAACCTAGCTAGTCTTCCTAAACAAACGATAATCGTTTTGGACAATAAACTTCTCATTATTATTTTTACTAAGCATTAAATTGAATGATTAAATTTACTCCATCTTCATTCATTGATTCACCCGTTTCAATTAAATATTTCACGTGCCCCGACAAATAAAAGAGACGTTAAAAAAAGAAAAGGACAAAAGGCCTCCGCAAATTTACATTAATATGTCTCTTTTTTCTACTTACAATCTCTAAGTCAAATGTGTTAGTTGGCTGTCAAAGTTTCGATTGGTGATTGATTAGCCCTATTAGTGTTCTTTCTACCTTCTTTACACATGATCTGTTTTTGTTTTTGTAATATTTATTATTGTTGAAATAATGATTGGCGTTGCTTTATTATTCACAGGTAATGTTCATATTGATATGAGGTAGGCTAGGTAGCATCTTGCGAAATTTATCATGTATGAATTTTAACTTCAGCAGGGGGCCCATCGAAGCTTCTTCAAGATATATAATCGTGGTGCTAGTTTATTTAGAAATTAAGTGATTGTGACAACAATGATATTGTTGAGGGATAATATTAAAGTTCATTATTGGAGAATAGTGCGGCAAAAAAAATTTGAACATATCTAGTTTGAAAAGTCCATGTGATACAAGTTGAGACCAAGTGAAAAAATCTACAATTTGGTGCAAGCTATAAACTTATAATTGAGGGAAGAGATGAGAACACGGAAGAGAAACACAAAATTAAGGTGGTTCGGTCTATGACTTACGTCTACATGTCAAAGTTTTTTCTTGGTTACATATTTAGTTAATATTAAAACATTAATTCTCCTTAATAAGTGAGACCTACTATGTGTGATGTTTAACTAAAATGAGGAATAAATTGTAGAGCCAATGATGGAACTCAAAATCTTTTCTCTAATATCATATTAAACCACAAGTTATTTCAAAAATTTAAAGTAATCAATGATGAATTTAATTATTTAATTAATATTTTAGCAAATAAGACTTTCAGTTAAAACTTTTCATCCTCTTTTTCTTTAAAAAAAATCCTTGTATTTTCTAATTAGGTAAGAAGTTGTTGGTAAAACTTTGAAATCGAGTCAGCCTATTTTTTTTTTTTTTTTTCTCACGTAGCTTTGATCAGATGAGTTACATAATTGATTCTTGTTTTATATATGGAGTTGTGGGGTTTATAACTGGACATTTTTAGATTTTTTTCCCTTCTTCTAATTTTTTTATTATATATGTACACATCAACAGACAACAAGCATCTATGTAGGCATCTAGTTGGATTGGGACATGGGATTCACAAGAATTAGCGGTCTAAATTATTAGTAATTTGGATAGTTATTGTTGGAGAATTCATATAAGACTAATCTATTCAAATAAATTTTGGATTATCCGACTACTGACCCGAGCAGGTGAATTGTTGTGGATCCCATTGGATTGAGTTCAATATAATATGATTAATGCTATGTTCATCCCACTCTCATGACTTATTTCATTGTTATGATATGATAGGATCATAGGGTTGTAGTGTGAGTGTCATTATATATGATGAAATAATGGTGGGTTAATGGCCTGATATATAGCAATATTGCTCTAACATATTCTATACAATTAAACCACAGTAAATTTGATTTAAACTCGTGAATATGCATGCAATCTTCGTTAACTTCTTGGTACATGCACGTTAAACAAAAAAAAAAAAAAAAAAAAAAAACAACCAACAATAATAATAATAATAGTAATATTGTACCCTATGCTAGCTTCTGCTGAACAAAAGTGACAAGCTACAAGCGAGCAACATCATCAACGCTCGCACTCACTCCCAGGCAGAGGTTGTCCATGTTATAGAGAGGGAAGCCCAAATCGCCGGCATATATGCATGTAAGTAGAGTAACAACTAACAGGTTGGTCTGGTTACGCCGTTTTGCGCACTTGAGAGTCCTGTTTTCACGCGGGTGACATGCCCATCATGCTCAACAGTCCCACCTAATTTCTCCTGTTAAAATTCCTCAGGCTAAAACACCAGTACTGGTGATTACTTCTGCACAGGGGACTCATTTATGTGGAAAAGAATTTGACTTTACACATTTCGTGATGGTGAATTCTGGATCGCTCGATCTAATTTCATTCATGAAAAACATTCGGTATGATTGCCAATTGTATTTTGTGGTACTGGTGGTGGTGGACCCTTTTGTGGGCCATACGATGTCTGAATACTTAATACTATCTTTATGTTGGAGCAACAACCTGTGTGGACCGTTCGATTGCTCTTATCTGTACCTTAAACACAAAATCCAAATGTGGACCCGCTTTATCAATTACCAGATGCAAAACCAGAGTAATGGAGGATCTTCTTCATTTTAATTAAATTGGAGATACTCCGTTTTATGATACAGATTTTCTTTTATTATATTTATCTCTATATATATTATTATCATTGGCCAATAATAAAATTAGGTAGAGTCTCATCACACTTCAAGAAGAGAAATCTCAACTCAATAATTTAGTATCACTTAGAATAATTATCATTCATTCATTCATAATTAGCTTTAATACATTACGTTATGTAATTTAGGAAATATCAAGGAAGTCTGTTGCGTGTTTTTTTTTTAGGAGTTTTTCCTATATTTAGGATATGACAGAAATTTTCTCTAACCTATTCTAATAAGTACAGTGTCATCTCACATGTTTTTTCTTTTTTTTTTTAATATTCTTAATAGTCATTTATTACTCTTCTAAGAACCCAAACATTAACTTTTAAGAAACTCTAACATGTTAAATAACACTTATCACTTATTAAAATAAGTTGAAGGAAATTTTTATCCTTTAGGAAAATAAATAGAATTTAAGAAAGGTGCTACAAGTACTCTAACATGAGATCCTCTCATATTTTCTAAAATATGAGATTCTCATATTTTAAAATCCGAGTCCTCCATTACATATAACATTCTAAACAAATGCAGAGTTTTGTGTGTTACTGAGCCAAGTGAGTTTGGCATGTTGAAAACTAAAATTGTTTGCCTTGGTAACACATAAAACTCTGCATTTTGATTCAAAAAAAAAACTCTGCATTTATTTACACCGTTAGATGTAATAGATGACTCAAATTTTAAAATTTGAGAATCTCATATTTTAAAAAAGTTGAAGAGATTCAAATCCAACGATATACATAATATCACATTATATAAACTTTTTAAAAGACATGTCAATATTAACTATATCGGGTAGACATTGTATACACTAATTATTATTATTATTTTTTTTTAACATGTCTGCACAAGAGGGGATGATTCGAATTAGTGACATCCACTTTATTAGGCGTGGTCGAGCTACCTCTTGGTACACTAATTTAAATCCTCATATGAAATGAATTCTCTACCATTTCATTTAAAACGGAGAGAGAATCTTATTCCCGTTGACACCACACAGTACCACACCATAAAGAGTTTTGGTTCTAAATGAATGCATGAGAATTAATGGGTTTGATATCAAAATTAAATGGTGGTAGATGGACAGTTTTATACTTGTTAGGTGGCATATTAACGTAGCCAAAATCAAAGATGCAAAGTCATTCAGAGTTAAGTTTCATAGGTACATCCGGACACTTAATAATAATTATTGTACGTAAAGCATCTTTAATTATTTCCGACCATACAATTAATTAACGCTTACATTGAAGGTTACGTTGTTGTGCATGCATGATAATGTTTGGGTTTGCGTCTGACTTCGTCAAACGGCATTAACTTTTTCGAATTAATTACCTTAATTAATTTCTACTGCAACAATGATGCAGTAAAGACATGGTGGTGGATCGTGTTCATCAATGGCAATCAGAAATGATTCTACATGGACTTGAAATCCCTTAAAAATATTTGTTGGGATTCATAAAACTGGCTTTTAAGGTGCACAGATTAGTGGAGGAGTTGGTGGTCGTCCATCAATACACAAAAACAAATGATCAACGTACGTACACTCACTGCATATTCAAACAAAATCTCCATAAGTCCGAACGGAATCCGTGGTAGGTTCCACTGGAATTCATACTTTTAAAGCGTGATACATTAATCGTAGACCCTTGACTCTTAAATTAACTTTCTAAGTGCACATGTGAGTCATTTTCTGTCCAATTTTTTTTTTTTTTTTTTTTTCATTTTTATAGATATTTAACAAAAGCTTTCGGGAGTTGCAACTAATGGGTCTCATCTATTCCACTCATTCTAATCAAATTACTTTACCCAAAAAAAAAAAAAAAGGCTCAAAATATTCCTAGCTCTTGAAATGCATGAACTTAATTTTCATTCCATTCTTATTATGGAAGGGAACAACTTGTTTCTTACAAGGTATAATGGCAGTGTTTGCCAATGGCATGGGTTGGTACTATACCAAGACTGGTACTGTAGCACTTTTTTTAGGAATATGTGTTTGATTGGTTTTAGTGAAAAGGTTTTGTGGGGAAAAGTAAAAAAATATATTTTATATGAAAAAATGTAAAAAATTTGTTTTATAGTGAATTTTTTATTTGAATAATAATAATAATAAATGATTAATGTGGTATAAAAAGTAAGAATATTGGGATTAATTTTGAGGGGAAATGATTTTTTTTTTTTTTTTGGGATTGAGGAAGGGCCTGGTACAATATCAGCCCAGGCCATTGGCAAACACTGCCAATAAGATTGACAATTTTTTATATAATCAGTAAATTAACGGTCCGAATTTGACACATGAATATAAATTACCACCCCTAGTACTCACAAGTGTTTTAATGTGCTTGTTCAAGTGACACCAACACAAACTTTAGGAGTTCATTTGGTAACACTCTTTAGGTCAAAAAAATAAAAGCATTAACAAACAATTCAACACACAAAATACTCGCAAAACACTCAAAAATAATTTTCTCATCACAATCGAAAGGCAAAAATCATTGACTAAAAAGCATTATCAAACGAGCTAAAATTATAGTAATTAACAATGAAAATACATTAGCTCGATCAAAAGAGGTACAATGTAATAAATTTACTCATTTGTTTAAAAAAAACATTATACAAAGGACAAAGATTAGATACTGAATTAATTTTGAATGCTTTTCTGAATGTTATCGAGTTGTAAGTATAAATCAAGGAGACATCAACTCTTTTTGGACTGATTTATACTTTGCATAAGTATATATTGTTTGTTCTAAATGCACCCGACCAGATTTTGCCAACCGCATGCTGGGTGTCCTGTATTCTCTTTAAATTTCTTTCACCTATCTCTATTTGAAAATTCAACTATAAATAATTGTATTCTGATTAAAGTGCACTCAGACTTAGTTGGTGCAACCCAATTGAAATCTCAACAACAATACGATCCACATTTATAACTGTTCATGTATAGGCGTTATTACGATTCTATGGCAGAGCAGGACACTTTCCCTCCCTTTATTGTAATTTAATTAATCTTTTAATTTAAAATAACTTGTAATTTATTTTTTTGTTTTTTAATTACTGACAGGAAATGTTCTCTAAAACCCAACCATTTTCGGGTTAAAATAGAATTAAATGTGGAAGTAAATGTAGAAACCCGAGAGGTTTAGTGATGAGAGTTCGTAATCATCGAGAAATTGTCGAGAAAAGGAAAATGTTGGGCCAACGCGACAGCTTTTACTGCTCTTATTTGACTTTCTTGGGCAAGCATGCACAAGATCTTTTGCCATTTTCTTTGTAAATCCAAATCTGTATTTGCAGTAGTCTTATTATACGCCCTCTGCAAAAATGTACACATCTCTCTCTCTGTCTCTCTCTCTCTCTCTGCAACTTCCTGTGGCCTTCGCACTTCCCTCTCACCTGCAGAAATATAATTTTTATAGAACGTTGTGCAAATTACTTTGCCGCCTAAATCAATTAATTAATTTCCTCTTAAATCAATTGGCCTAATTCAAATCCTTATCAATATTAATAGACCAAGTTCTTTAAATTATTTTTTTTACTTTCCAAGGCCGGTCGGGCGTGATTGGGGTGATTTCGGCTACCTTTTTGGCCCTTGAGAGAGTGGTTTGGCCACCCCATACCGGCCTTAGGGTGGTTCAGCCATCTCTAAGATCAAACTCTCATCTTCATAAAAAAATTTAAAATTAGAGGTGGTGATTCAGTTTTTTCTAAAATTTGAGATATTAATTTTATCATATTTTAAAATTCAGCGAAAAAAATTAAAAAATTTCCAAACCCAAATACCAAAAAAAAAAAAAAAAAAAAAGTTATTAACACTAATTTTTAAAAAAGAAAGTTATTTTTACAAAAACACACTTTTCAAACGAACGGTTAGATTCACCCTGCAAATTCTACAACGACCAAAAAAAAAAAAAAAAAAAAAAACCTTGTAAATCTAAATGTAAAAGGTTGCCTCCTCCGTCTTGTAATGTCGTGTAAACAGTTCCAAAGTACTGAGGTTCCCAAAAGTTTGGACAAAGTTACGATTCAGCTGGTTTACACTTACATGTCTGGGCAGCGATTCTCGGGCGTCGATTTTATCCGATGGTGGATACGAGGCGTCGAGGCCTATCTCTAGTCCCATCCCATCGTGGGACGCGAGACAAGACCAAAGCCTAGACGCATCCAACGCTTTACTCTCGAGTCCCACTGTGTTAAATGCACGGTTGATTTTCAGAGTTGCTTTTTGGTACAATTTCGATAATATGTTTTTTTTTTTTAATTTGTTTTGTCTCCATTATATTTTAAATTCAGAATATATTACTTTCGAGTATAAAATAATAATTAAATAAATTCTTTACATAATATAACGATTAGGTGGGTTTTTCAATAGAGAAATACGTCAAATCTTTAAAAAAAAAAAAAAATAGAAATATAATTAAAATAATTAATTAAAATAATAATATATATACCAATAAATAAGTTACACGTAATTTTAATACTTGTTTTTATAAAAAAAAAAAAAGATAACTGTAAAATTAATTCATGTAATTGACCTAAATTACAAATCACTCTTTGTGATATAATAAATAATTTATAGGTCAATATAGTTAGCCTAAATTACAAATCATTTTATATGGTATAAAAAATAATTTATAAGTTCTCAATGTTAGCTAAAATAAAAGTTGACTTCCTAAAATTAATTTTCGTTAAGTAACTTAACAGAATCCATTACTTTATCACATCATACTATTACAGTAAATTAACATAATTTCTTTTATCCCAAACATTTTACTCTGTGTGTAATTCTTCATCATTTTCATCTTCCTGGCTGCGATTTATGAGCATTTTACAAGAATTTAACAATTGTATTTTGTGAAGTGGCTGAAAAAAATGAAGATGATGAAGGATTACGCACGTAGTAAAATTTTGGAGATAGAAGATATTAGGTTAATTTCGTGTAACAGTATAATGTGAAGTAAGGGCTGACATGCTAGTATCATCAAATAATGTAAAAAATCCTAATTGTCATTTTTAAAAGTTATAAATTAATAATAACACGTGTCGTGTTTTTAGTTTGTATGAGGTGACAAAGTGACAGATTTTGTTAATTTACTTAACGAAAATTAATTTTAAATAGTAAACTGTTAGTTTGGCAAACCTTGATGACCTATCAATTATTATTTATATCACATTGAATGATTTATAATTTAGGCCGACCATAAAAATTTCCTAAAAGAAAAAAGTTGAGACCCATGGTATTTACATCTTCAATAACATTTATAACATTTTTGTTCCTCATTCAATTAATTGTTTGCATGATGCTTAGGTGTATGGTTCAAGCTTGGTGGCTGCTGCATCATGTTTCAGCTTGCACGAAAACAACCTTATCGGAAACGACACTGTTTTCAGCTTTGACTCAATCACTCCAGTTGTTGACCACTCCGCATTTTCTCGCAAGGGTCCGCTAATAATAATAACCGTCAGACAACACAAACACGTCTTGGCACGCTAAAGGCTTCACGCGTGACCGCTGTGGCCAGCGCATACGGCTAGCCACGCTTTTCACCCTCTGCTGTTTTCCCATAAACGTGATTATGTAATATATACAGAGCCATGATACAAACTCAACTTTCTTGTCCAATATAAGTTTAATTTTTATCTTATTTTTTATTTAAACAAAATAAAATAAAAAATGGGAACAATGTCCAAAGCAACTTTATTTATTTTTTTATCTTTCTTTTATTTGATATTTTTTTAAAAATAAAAAATTTTATTTTTCTTCATAATAATGTCATTTTTTTTTTTTAAGAAAATGTCATTATTATGAAGAAAAATATCATTTTTTCATTTTTTTTAAATACCAAATAAAAGAAAGACAAAAAATAGATAGGGTTGCTTTAGACATTTTTTCTATTTTTTATTTTATTTTTTAAAAATATAAAAATAAAGCAAAAGTTAAACTTATGTTGGACAAAAAAAATTGAGCCTTTAGCATTTTTCATATATATATATATATATATATAAATGCTAGGTATTTTTTTAGTGTTTTCTAGGTGTCCTTGCAACTAAGATATAACTTTTAAAATTACCAATAGATTAAAAGTCAATAATGATAATCTCAAATTTAACGATAATTTTAAAAAATACATCACAATTGAAATAACAACAAAAGAACACCTAGCAAAGTTAAACTTATGTTGGGCAAAAAAAAAAATGTTATCAATTTCCACATCTATATATATGTATGAAAATGTTAAGTATTCTTTTAATATTCTTCAGGTGTCTTTTTAATTAAGATATAATTTTTAAAATTATTAATAAATTAAAAATTAATAATAATAATCTCAAACTCGGTTACACCAAGTGATAAATTTCTCCGGAGGAATCCAAACCACAGGATCCACTCTTCCTCGTGGTCCGAGCTCCATTATGACCACCATGATGCGGCCGACTTGTTGGACCTCTTGACCTCCCGTCTTAATTTCAGGTGAAATTAAGGGATTTTATTATTTAAATTTAATTTAATAGTATATATATTGCAGTATTTTTTTATAATTATTATTTTTTTCTTCCATTCATAAAAATAGAGCATATTAAAATTTAACTTAAATCATTAAATAAATAATAATTGTTTGCTATTTTACTTGACAATGAGCTCTTAACAATCAAAATGTTACAAATCCCAAGAAATTAGGCTTTTCAAGTCTATGATTTGAATATTTGGTTTTTTATATATTTTATCATTTTATGAGAATTATGTGGATTTTTTAATAATTTTTTTCTCACTCATTCTTTGTTTGTTAGTATTTTTTAGAAGATGCTTTCTGTTTTTTATTTAAAAATGTTTAGATGTGATTTAATAATATTTTTTATTTTGAAAAAAATAAAAGAGATAAAAGCAAAAGTATTATCAAACAATTTCATAATCAACTTAGAAAATTATTTACAATATATTTTTACAAAGTGATATCTTTTGCTAAAAGAAAATCAAAATCCAACTTATTATAATTAGAAATGTTACGGTTCTTCTTGGTGTTTTCATGGTCTTATATAAATATTATTTTTATTTTTATTTTTTCTAAGGGATTGATGGGATAAGTTTTTTTATTTTTGTTTTTTGTTTTAAAAATAATATTCACGTACGACTAAAAAAAATACTAGAATAATACAAAGAGCAACGGTAACATTTCTCTATTATAAAAGACACAAGTGCTTAACTAACCTATTAATATCAGCTTGTTATAAGTAACTTTTATGAAGAAGAGATAAATATGGAAGGTTTTGATGAGACTATGTTGTATATCCCTGTGATTATTAGTTGGTCATTAAGAATATTTTAATTGCATTTATGACCCAACAAAAAAAGAATTGTTAATCTTCAAAGGTTTTGGTTAGAGAATTTCTTCACAAAAATTATGTTCATAGAAATTGGGAATTTATAGTTTATAAGACATTTAACTAATGGATGCTGCTGCTTTTACATTATATAATTTATATTTATCTAGATGATTGAATTTGATTGTGCCTTTTTTTTCTTATATATATATAATTGGGTTGATGCTCTAACTATAATATATTTAAATTTATGTTGTGAATGGAATTTGTTATTTATATTGTTTTTAGGCTTATTTTCAAGTTGTCAATTAAGTAGTAAGAAATTATATTTGATAAAAAAAAAAAAAAGTTTTAGAAAAAAATAAACTATATCAAGTTTACTCAAGAGTAGGGATGGCAAATTGTTTCGTGCCTCAAGTTCGGGTCTTTTTAATATATGATTATAAGACTATATAAATCAATTATAAGTTTATAATTCAATTTTTTTAATTAAATGAATACACTTCAATTATATCATACTAATTTTATGTTGGGTAATACGTCGGGTTCGTGACTCGTGTTAATAATTGTAGATTATAAATGTCGTGTATTGGATTTTGAATGTAAATTTGGGTCAATTCATTGGTATAAGATTATATGAATAAATTATAACAATTCCATATAATTAAAACGATCATATTATTTTTTTTTAGAAGAAAAAAGAAAAGGAAAAAGACAGATCATGAATAGATAGTGAACCGCCCTCATCCTAACACACTCTTTTTAACACTCACGCCTACTGCCCTATTTCTCTAATAATCTCCCTGCTGTGTCTCTCCATCTTTCTCCTACACTCCAACACCATACTCGAATACTCTCATTCTCGTGTCTCTCTGTCTCTTCCACATATATTCACGCCAAACCTCTTCGTAAAACCCACTTCCTCACCACACCCAACAACAACAACAACAACGATGCTCTTCCTCTTCCTCCTCTTCCTCCTCTCTGTTCCGCCCGCCACCCTCTCTCTCAACCAGGAGGGCCTCTACCTCCAAAGCCTCAAGCACTCCCTCGACGACCCTAACGCCGTGCTCTCCGCCTGGAATGAGCGCGATGACACGCCCTGCAAATGGCCTGGCGTCACCTGCGACGCTGGCTCCAACTCCGTCTCTTCCCTCGACCTCTCCAACACCAACCTTGCCGGCCCTTTCCCTTCCCTCCTCTGCCGCCTCCCCAACCTCACTTCCATTTCCTTTTTCAACAACTCCATTAACTCCACCATCCCTTCGGACCTCTCCACGTGTAGCAATCTCCAGCACCTCGACCTCGCCCAAAACCTCCTCACCGGTGCGCTCCCCCGCACCCTAGCCGACCTCCCCAATCTGGTCTACCTAGACTTGACGGGCAACAATTTCTCCGGAGCTATCCCTGATACATTTGGCCGGTTTCAGAAACTTGAGGTTCTCTCACTGGTTTACAATCTCTTGGACGGGACAATTCCGGCATTTCTAGGAAACATTTCCACCCTCAAGATGCTTAACCTGTCTTACAATCCGTTTTTTCCGGGTGGGATTCCGCCGGAGCTCGGAAACTTGACGAATCTCGAGGTGCTGTGGCTCACAGACTGTAACTTGGTGGGGGAGATTCCTGACTCGCTGGGTCGGCTTAAGAAGCTCAAGGATTTGGACCTGGCGGTGAACGAGTTGCACGGTTCGATTCCGAGGTCGCTCACCGGGTTGACCAGCGTCGTCCAGATTGAGCTCTACAACAACTCTTTGTCCGGCGGTTTTCCTCCGGGAATGTCCAATTTGACGGCATTGCGACTGATCGACGCGTCGATGAACGACCTGACCGGGCCGATTCCGGACGAGTTGTGTCGGTTGCCACTCGAAAGCCTCAACCTTTACGAGAACCGGTTCGAGGGAAGCTTGCCTGAGAGTATTGCCGACTCGCCGGGGTTATATGAGCTCAGACTGTTCCGGAACCAACTCAGCGGCGAGTTACCCAGAAATCTCGGCAGACACTCGCCTCTGAAATGGCTCGACATTTCGAACAACCAATTTTCCGGTGAGCTGCCAGCTAGTTTGTGTGAAAAGGGAGCGCTGGAAGAGCTTCTGGTTATATACAACCAGTTTTCGGGTCCAATCCCGGAGAGTCTTGGTGAGTGCCAGAGTATGAACCGGGTCAGAGTGGGTTACAACCGGTTTTCCGGCGAAGTTCCGGCTGGCTTCTGGGGCCTCCCACATGTGTATTTGCTTGAACTCATTGATAACTCGTTTTCGGGTCAAATCGCGAAGACAATTGCCGGAGCATCAAATCTGTCGCTTTTAATCGTGTCAAGGAACAATTTTTCGGGTCCGATACCGGAAGAGATCGGGTGGTTGGAAAATCTGGTTGGGTTTTTGGGCAACGATAACAATCTCAGTGGGTCATTACCAGAGAGTATAGTGAACCTCGAGCAGCTTGGGAATCTCGATCTTCACAATAATCAGCTTTCTGGCGAGCTTCCAAGCGGGATTAAATCTTGGAAGAAGCTCAACGAGCTGAATCTAGCGAATAACGAGCTTTCAGGGAAGATACCGGAGGTGATTGGGAGCTTGTCTGTTCTCAATTACCTTGACCTTTCCAATAATCGATTTTCCGGGAAAATCCCCACTGGGTTGCAAAATTTGAAGCTCAATCAGCTCAATTTGTCGTACAATCAGCTATCGGGTGAGCTCCCACCGATGTTTGCCAAGCAAATGTACGAGAATAGCTTTCTGGGTAATCCTGGTTTGTGCGGGGATTTAGAGGGTTTGTGTGATGGGAAAGGTGAAGCTAAGAACAAGGGTTACATTTGGTTGCTCCGTACAATTTTTGTACTTGCCGCCCTAGTGTTTATTGTCGGAATGGTTTGGTTCTACATGAAGTACAGGAGCTTCAAGCAAGCGAAGAGAGCAATTGACAAGTCAAAATGGACTTTGATGTCGTTTCATAAACTGGGTTTTAGCGAACATGAGATCTTGGATTGCCTTGACGAAGATAATTTGATTGGCAGCGGATCTTCCGGGAAGGTTTACAAGGTTGTGCTAACCAATGGCGAGGTTGTTGCGGTGAAGAGGCTTTGGGGAGGAGTGAAGAAAGAGTGTGAGAGTGGCGATGTTGAGAAAGGTCAGGCTCGAGACAATGTGTTTGATGCAGAAGTTGATACTTTGGGAAAGATTAGGCACAAAAACATCGTCAAGCTATGGTGCTGCTGCACCACCAGGGACTGCAAGCTTTTGGTTTATGAGTACATGCCAAATGGTAGTCTGGGTGATTTGCTGCACAGCAGTAAATCTGGGTTGTTGGATTGGCCAACAAGGTATAAGATTGCTTTGGATGCAGCAGAGGGGCTTTCTTATCTGCATCACGATTGCGTCCCTGCAATTGTTCATAGAGATGTTAAATCCAACAATATTTTGTTGGATGGTGAATTTGGAGCACGGGTGTCGGATTTCGGTCTTGCTAAGGTTATCGATTCGACCGGAAAGGGACCCAAGTCCATGTCGGTTATCGCCGGGTCCTGTGGGTATATTGCACCAGGTTAGACGAATTTTGATCAAATTTCTTTTGTTAGTTACATGTTTTTGGTATATTCATGTTCAAGTTAGCTTTGATTTTAGATTAGAATGCTTTTTAGTTGTTATGTGCTGATTTACTTCTCTGCTTTCTGGAAACCATTATTTGATCATAAAGTCTGTTTAAAAGCTGCCTATTTTGTTTTGGTCTGCTACTGCTTTCTATCTAAGGAGACTCTAATAGCTTTAGTTGGTATGAAGGCTGACATTTTGATGAATCCGAGATGAACTCAACACTAAATTTACCGGGTCGACAGGTTTAATTTGTTTAATTAAATGGATCGAATTTAGTCTTATACTCATACTTGACACGACTTGAACCCAACATGCTGACGCTTATTGTATGCAAATATTTCCCATTACTTCTGAATGTTAATTGTGATTTTAGTTGAAATGTTATAGTCGTAGCATCATGTTAGTTATCTCTTTGCAGAACAATTTCTTTAGCTCAAAGTGAAGTAATCCTTGTGCTTAAACTTGTTGCAGAATATGCGTACACGCTTAGAGTGAACGAGAAGAGCGACATCTACAGTTTTGGAGTGGTTATTCTTGAGTTGGTCACCGGTAGACTGCCGGTTGACCCGGAGTTTGGGGAGAAGGATTTGGTGAAGTGGGTCTGCACCACCTTGGATCAGAAAGGTGTGGACCATGTGATTGACGCCAAGCTTGATTCATGTTACAAGGAAGAAATCTGCAAGCTCCTCAACATTGGCCTTCTCTGCACAAGTCCTCTCCCAATCAATCGCCCTGCCATGAGACGGGTGGTGAAATTGCTGCAAGAAGTCAGGCCGGAGACCCAGTCCAAGACGGCCAAGAAAGACGGCAAGTTGTCCCCTTACTACTACGAAGATGCCTCAGATCATGGAAGTGTAGCTTAAGAAAACCAGTGTTCAAGTTTTGTCTCCATTGCAGAAATATATCCTTGAAAGGGAAAGTATCTTTTCTTTTACTTGGTTCTCAAGCTAAATTACCATTATTATACAATTGGAGGTAAATTTCTAGAGATCGAGTAAAAGAGAAGGAGAAGAAGGTGGGTTGTTAAGAAGTGGAATTTTTATTTTTCTTTTTTCTTTTTTCTTTTTAAGTGTAAAGTGATTATCCATGATTGGTTTCTCCAACCAAGCTTCATGTTTGCACTGTTTCTTGATGGTGAGCTTCTTTTGGCATCACTCAGGTGATTTTGAAAATGTAAACCAGTGGGTTTAATTATGGGGGAGCACCAATAAGAGTAGATTTTACTTCTCCTATGAGAAGATTTCCATAAAGGGAATCTTATCAAAATTATGTGGTTAGAACTACTCATATGTGGACAGCTATAAATCAATGGAGAATATAGTTAGTAGGGTTGATATTCATTGGACCACCCTCTTTAATATGAACTAACTTCCCCATTGATGCAGCTCTGATCATTGTACTTATTGTGTCCACATAATTATGTCATTTCGGAAAATGACCAGGACATATCACTTGTAATTTAGAGCTGGTCCTAGCTACATTGAAGTTGTCATTTATTTCGGTCGGTCTATAGAAATTGACTTTTGAAAAAGTGGGCTGAAATATAATGAAGATTCAAGGCTATAAAGGTGTTATCCTTAATTAAATCTGTAAATTATAATTTGGGCCATGAAATTGTTAGTAAGAATCAAGTAGGGTATCGTTGAAGGAGGAGACTAGGGGAAGTGGGAAATGCCATAGAAAAATAATTCTAATCCTTTGCTCTTCTTGGTTGTCGTTTTTGTTTTGTTTTAGGATGGGGCAGGAAACACGAATTCCAAATTCGACCAAACGATGCCAACTCACTCTAAAGACCCCTTGTTGATTGTTGTGAAAACGACAATAATCATTGAAGAGTGTGTGCAACTTCCCATTTCTGTTGGTTTCGAAGACCACGAATTTATACGGTTTTTTTTGTTTGGCCTTTTTATATGGAATTTATTTATTTATTTATTATTATTGTTTTCTAATAAAAAAAAATACGAACAAACATTTTCTCAAGCCTTTAGGACTCAAAACGATTTACTAGGTGAAAAACCACAAGTAAAGGGTGTACAAACGGTTGCGGTTAGTGGTTATTGGCTAAAATTGTTAATCACAACTACCTAAGGCAGTTATTGAATTTTAATAACTTCAACTACTCCACTTAGACGGTTGGTGATTATTCTATAACAGCTTTTTTTTATATGGGTTTTTTTAAGGTGTTTTGGACATTTTTGTCGCCTATTTTTTGGGCTTATTTTGAATAGTTTTTGGTTAAAGTGTTCTAAAAAACAAGGAATATAATGAAACCATATTTTTAACTCGTATTTAAAATGACACAATTTTGGTGTATAACATCAAAACGACGTCGTTTTAATATTATATTTTTAATATAAAATATAAAATATATAAGGGTAGGTTATTTACCGTTTTTTCCCTAAAACCATTAACCGCTCCGTTTTAAGCGGTTAGCATTTTTTTATAACCGCCTATCAAAGCAATTAACGGTTACCGAACAATTATAACTGCCCTATTTGTACACCCCTAACAGCAAGTATAGCCTAACTTAACCCAATTAGGCGAGACTTGAAACGATTAATATTAATGAGATCGACTAGTGTGCAAATCTCATTACAAAATTCAAAGAAATGTCGTCTTGGGTATCCAACAGGGCCGGTCCAAAGGCTAGGCGACGGGACTTAGGCCGTCGCCTAGGGCCCCCCATTTTTTAAGGCCCAAAAAAATTGTTAATAAGGCCCAAAAAAAAAAAAATTTGTGGAAATTTTTTTAATAAGACCAAAAAAAATTTCCATAAAAATTTAAGGCCTCTAATAATGAAAATTTAAACCTACTTTCACATAAAACACAAGAACCTTCGGTTCTTCACTCATATCTATTATCTAGCCAACAATTTTTTTGACTCTCTCGAAGATCAAGAACTTTCATGCTAATTCTCCAAAACCTTTTTGGCTTCTTCCTCTCTAAAACGAGAAATCTCCAAGAACTCTCTAGTCTCTACCTCTCTAAATCAAGTTTTATTGTTCTATTTTTATAATTTATTTTATCATAGTTAGAATTTTTTTTTTTATTTTATTTTTTTTTTATATAAATTGTGTTTGTTTAATTTGTTAATATTTTTAATCAAACAAGTCTACTAGTAGAAAATATGCATCTAGATATGAAAAACTTTTTATAAAAAAATGAAAAAAGAAAAAGGTAGAGAAACTGATTGAATCTCAAAGAGGAGCTCTAAATAAATTTTTTATTAGCAATAAACAAAATATAGAGGATAATTTAGGTGAAAAACTCATAAATGGACAAGAAATTCATCAAAAAAAATTAGAAGATAATGAAAATACTATTGATGTATCTAACTCTATTGTTACAAATATTTATGACCTAGGCTAATGGAAAAATATTGATGCAAAATTAAGGGATTTATTAGTAGAAAGGGTCCAATAAGATACAATAATATAGATTTTCCTAAAGATGAGAACTCTTGGCATTTTTCTAGTACATATTATATACGAAAATTATCAAATGAGGAGCAGCATAATAGAAAATGGCTAGTCTATTCAAAAGATTTAGATAGAGTATTTTGTTTTTGTTGCAAGTTGTTTAATTCAAAACCTAATAGAACGCAACTAGATAATGAAGGAACTAATGATTGGAAAAATCTTAGTGCTAAACTCAAAAGTCATGAAAACAACCAAGGAACATATTATTAACATGAATAATTTTGAAGAAAGAAGTTTTTTAAAATTAAAATTGATAAAATCCTACTTAAGATTAATAATGTCACAAGAGAGATTAAATGGATTAGTCATATTATCAATTGAAAAAAAAGATGTTAGAAAATCTTGAATATAAAAACTTAAATAGTAATTTTGCATCCTAAAAATCGAAAAGAATAATTTTTAAATAAAAATATAATAAATATATTAAAATAAATAAATATATTTTTTTACTTTTAAAAAAAAAAGGGGGGGGGGGGCCTCATTTCAAAGTTTCGCCTAAATTTGAGCATTATCAGCAGCTTCTTCGTCATTTTTCCTAAGTTTAGGCAATCAAACTACTTTTTGCCTCTCTATTCAAATACACTCCACAATAGCTTTCCTTTATAGTTCCCTATAACATTAAAATATTATTTGTTTTACTTTTATTTTGTTTTTATATTCATTTATTTTGCATATAAAAGTGTGAGAGGAGAGAGAACGTCATTTTTATGATTAAAATAAACTATGTGGATTACTACAATTGAACCCCATAACTGTAGAGCATTCATAGCAGCTTTCTCATCATTTTCCCTACATTTAAGAATTTAAACTACTTTTTGCTTCCATATGTCAAAATACACTCCAATAGTTTTCCTTAATCATTCCCTATATTATTAAAATATTTGTTTTTTTTAATTATATTATATATATGAGAGGAGAGATGAGAGAGAATTGTGAGACATGAGAGGAGAAAGGAGAGATGAGAGAAGAGAGAGAACCACTGTAGCAATTATAATATTTATGGTTCATTTAGGGAGTCTGCTGTGGGATGTTTTTGCGATTTTTTGGACATATTCCTTAAACTCAAGGAACGGACTCTCTTGTAAGGAGTTTGCTGTGAATGCTTTAATGTATAGGAAAGATATAGGGAAGCTGCTGCAGATGAGTTTTTGTGATTTTTTTTGAAATTTTCCTATGTGTAGGGAAGGGAAGTAGCTTTAGGGTAGCTGCTGGGAATGCTAAAAGCATTCTCAACTTCTTCTTTGTCATTTTCCCTACATTTAAGGATCTAAACTACTTTTTGCTTCTCTATTTCAAAATACACTTTAATAGCTTTCCTTATATCATTATAATGAATTCTAATGTTTAGGGTTTATTTAGAGAGTCTGCTGTGAGATGTGTTTTTGTGATTTTTTGGATATATTTTCTAAACTTTGGAAACAAACTTCCTTATAAGGAGTCTGCTAAAAATGCTCTAGAGCTTCAAAATAGATTGAGCCGGCACTGGTATCCAATTATCTTAATGCCCCGGAACTACTACCAATAATTGTTAGGGAAGTAACTTTTAGGATGGGCAAAGCTCTAGAGGCTAGCCTGCTGAGTGAGCCGATTATCCACAGGGGGGTACATAATGAACAGTCAGCAGTGCACTGTTGCCGACTCTGCTTTACTCAGTTGGTAAAACACAATTTGGCACGTACAAATTTGAATTCATTTTTTTAGCCGTTGGGTTAGAGGCAGTCAACGGAGCAGGAATTGGCAATGGGCAAGAGAGGATACCACCACTTCACTTTCAAACTTTTATGTTGTATAATTAATGTACGTTTCGGTTGTGTGTGTCTTTTTGCACGGGTAGTCACAGTTGAGGGACCATATTTGAAATTTTGGGAAATTCCTCTCTTTTTGTATGTTTTTGTCAAAAATCAGTGCCTACTTCACTGCATTTCTGCACCCATGGGTCCACCCCTTTGCAGAAAGCCAATGAAAAATCTTGTTTGAAGTTGAAATATTTAGAACTTTCAACTTTCAAGTACTGGGTATCAAAAAAAAAAGGTCTCATCATAATTAATGTACTTTCAATCTATATATGGTCTAAAATAAGAGACGAAAACAAATTCTATCTTCTTGTTAGAAGGCAGAGACCGCAGTATCCATATTTAGTAGTTTCATCCCCTTTTTTTTTTTTGTTAGTAATTTTATTTATGGATAGTTTGAGATTGTATTGTTAAAAAAATTGCGATTTAAAATGTAAAAACTTTTTATTTTCAAAGCACAGATAAATATGTGTTTTTTTGAAAACACAATTTTAAAAAGTTTAACTTCGATTTTAAAGGTCAAACTGCAGTTTTGTTAAACGCTTAACTGCATTTTTAAAAATTACATTTTTAAATCGCACTTTGTGAAATCGCAAACATAAATGGATTAGACATAAGGGTGGATATTAGTTCCGTTGGTGTCAGTAGGGACATTTTTTCCTAACGATTCGTGGAAGTCGGTCATACTGACAAGGAATAGTTTTGATTTTTCTGGTTAATCGGTTAGTTGGTTCATACGTGGTTGGTTAAGTCAGTTACAAGTTTCTATGTTAAGATTTATCAACTTCTTTGTAATTACATAATCAGTAAAGCATATGCTTTATAAATGAAAAGAAAAAATTAATTCATCGAACACAAACTAAAAGGACAACTATAAATTAGCTAGACAAATACAATAAGGAAACCTTTCAAATAAAATTCAAAATTTACTTGAAAAATCGGTTAATCGTTGGTTAACCGACAAAAAAAAACTTTCTACCACCTACTGAACAGAACCGATGTCGAAACAATATTTTTATTTTCCTTATCGATTGCTAAAAGTCGGTTGTCAGTTGGTGACGGTTTGGTGGCTGTCGTTAAGCGATTAGTAGGTGATAAACGGTTAATCTGCCCACCTCTAGGATTAGTAGACTACTTTGCAACTATCATACAATTGGATGATTCTGCAGTAGAAACCAATCATTATATCAGCACTTGTAAAAGAAAAAAATTAACTAAACGCTGATTTTTACTACCATATCATTTAGTTATATGGCACTAGTACAAGAATCTATGTAGGACTTTTATCCCCAAAAGTAGCTTGACTTTTAAAATTAACATTAAATTAAATTTAATACTGATCAATCTTAACTTTAATGACAATTTTAAAAGTCACATCATCTTTAAAATAAATAAAAATAAGGTAAAAAGCTTAACTATGGCATCACCCCTCTACTAAATAGAATTACTCTTTTCTTTTATTCTTTTCCTTCTCTCTACCCAATTATTGGACTGAGAAATCATTTCACTTGAATATTTGTGGGCTCGGTGAGTTGGGCCTGATCAGAGCCCAAACTTCTTGAAACCCTATTTTCTTGAACCACAATCCATGACATCTCAAAGTCCATATTACAGTGTTTGAATCTGGAAGGCTGAGCCGACAAAAATATATGGTGCGCCCAAGTAGCTCTACTGGGTCCGATAGAGCCCACTTTTATTTTACTTTGATGGTTATGGTCGGTATCAATTTGCATGATTGGGCTCGGTAGGGCCCATTTTGGGTGATCTCAATTTATTGAAATTTTTTTTTTTCGCAACAAAAGACTTCCGTTTCATAAAATATGATCTCCAGTTGATTGAGTTACCCATTGAAAACCTATACTTGGAAGCCTTAATTAGAGAGTACTGATCAAAATTAGAGCCTTAATTTTTTTCATAGAATAAATCTTTATTATCAATTATTATTTGGATGCCTTAGACATGTGCCTAATTTGCCTAATGATTACTTAAAAAAAAAGCCTA
Source organism: Corylus avellana (assembly GCF_965113065.1). NCBI lineage: Eukaryota > Viridiplantae > Streptophyta > Magnoliopsida > Fagales > Betulaceae > Corylus > Corylus avellana. The sequence continues at coordinate 40,828,759 of NC_142490.1, read as the reverse complement.
TGATTGACGTCCTTGCGTTTATTAATCTAGGTTTTTTTTTTTTTTTTTTTAAATAAAACCGATCTCATTCAAATAATCTGAAATAATACAAAAACATCTAGAGTCAAAGCTCTAAATACCAAGAGCACGAGGCACTAAACTCCAAGAGAAAGTTGCTCTAAGAGAACAATATGACTCATAATATCAGGGACTTCTTCCATCCAAATTCTAAAAATTCATGTAATCCCTGCTACCCTTGCCAAGCCATGAGCTGCTTTATTAACTTCTCTTTTTACATGCTCCAACCTCCATGTCTTAAACCCCGTCACGATAACATGGATATCTTCAATAATGTGGCCCAATTTTCCCCAAGGAAGTCTCCCGATAATAGCTTGGACCACTATTTTGGAGTCCCTTTCCAATCTAATATTTTGGAATCCCAAGTCTCTACCAAATTCCAAGGCATACAAGGCTCCCATTGCTTCCGCCACTGTTCAAGATAATACCTTAAGAGACGTTTAAGATCAGTTTCCCACTATTCAAAAGAGGAGAACCCTCGGCTTTTTCCCTTCTCCCATGTTGAATAGAATAGAATAGAATAAAAAAAAAAAAAAAAAAAAAAACTCAAAGCCCGAAATTAAGGATGTAATCCAACGGTTCGCCGTGTGTCTTAATTAGGAGCTCATTCTTAAAACTTGTTCATAGACACGCAATCATCACTTCCTTATTCCGTGTGGTTAATTAGCAATGTATATGAGTGAGTGCATCCATGCCCAATCTTTTTCATATGACTATTTGCATGATTTTTCCCATGGTAGTTGACACGGATTGATATCCATCTTATGTTGTTGGGTTGCTCAATTGGCTGGGAGCCATGCTTTATGATCTGCATTCAGCCGGTTTTATAATTTCAACTTCTTTTGTTATTGCCCTTAATACGTCAATTTTTTTTATTTTATTTTATTTATTTATTTATTTTTATTTTTTTACGTTGATCTTGTAGGCTAATGACAGATTTGGGTTGTTGCTCATGATAAATTTGATCAATTGTTTATTGCTCATGATAAATTTGATCAATTGTTTAAGGTTTGAGTATAAAATAATTTTTGTTATAATAGGGCCAATTTAGTTACTTTCTGGGTAGGGGGCAAGCTTAATTATTGTCCCAAATATATATAGATTTAGCTAATTTTGTCCCAATACCAGCCATCCCCTCCTTTTGTCTCTGATATTAGCTATATGTGGTGACTCTGTAGACTATAGGAAATGTTCTTCATGTCTGAACATAAAAGACTGGTCCTAATGATCTCCTAGTTGGTGAGGTAAAATTAAGCTGCTCTCATAGTCATCTTAAAATCATCCACCCTAAATTGGAAAACATCATTTTAGAAAGGAGATTCTTTAGTAGTTGGTGGGTAGCCCCCTTTGAATGGATAGATTATAATACGCTAATGAGTGTTAAGTATTACACTGGTTATTTATTAAGTGAGACTGAACTTTATAAGTGACTTAGCCAAATTGAAATTATAATTTGACGGTCATTTTAAAAGTAATAGTGCTTTTCCAATATCGTTACAGTTTACTCGTTCCATACAAGACAAATATAGTAGATTGCCCCCAAAGGAAAGGTGAAAGTCAGTCAACTACTTTTATTATTCTAGTTTAGAGATGTTTTATCCTGTCAATGCTTGAAACGTAACCCTTCTGTTTACTGAAACTCATGAGGAATCCCAGTCATGAATGAAGAGGTATATATACCTAAGCATGACAAAGCAAAAGAATTTCACACATAAATACAATAAAAAACACACTAAATTGTTAGCATATATACGTCATATTGCAGCTTGTTTTTCCTACACTTTCTAACTACATGTTTGATAAAGTAAAGGAGGCGGCCAACCATTAGCAAAAACAAACGACACATAACTAAAACTAGAGAAAGAATTCCAACTTTCTCACCCATTTTCCAAAAGATACCCTCTATTTTCTACTCATTGATTTGGTCCTCACCAGCTTTTGATCTCCCATATATACCAACTCTTCCTTTATTCATACTCAAATCCCCCATCAAACCCTGCAAAAAGATATCGAAAATGAACCAAACTCATGCGCATATTGCTTACTACTTTGTCCTGGTTAGCCTATCAATCTCCCTCATCGTTCTTACTATTTTCCTCTACCGTTTCTGCAAAAAGAAACCTGTTGAATCTGAAGAAACACTTCCCATCAAGCTCTGTGCTCGCGCGTACCTGTTAACGGATATCGATGCTGCCACCGACGGCTTCAACCACCGGAGAATTGTCGGCCAGGGCCGCCTAGGAACGGTGTATGCAGGCGTACTAGAAGAAGGAGAAGTGGTGGTGGCCGTCAAGCGGATTCTTTCACGGCTGGTGTTGAGTAATGCAGGATTCAGGTTTTCTACTATGATCAAGTCGCTTTCTTTTGCCCAACACCCCCATATAGTGCCAATTATAGGCTATTCAGAAGCTCCTGGTGAGAGAATTATAGTTATGGAGTTTGTTGGCATGGCAAGTTTGGATTTCTATTTACATCAAAACCCAGATGGGGCGACTCTGTTGGATTGGAGCAACCGTTTGAAGATTGCAGCCGGCGCTGCCCGAGGGCTCGAGTACTTGCACGAAGGTATTGTAAATCACCACTTATCTGAATGCTTATGATATCTGATATCATAAATTTAATCATTTAATTTATATTTTAACTAACAGGTATGACACCGAATATTGTCCATGGTTGTGTCAAGGCCTCGAATATTTTGATTGATGTGAAATTTTGTGCAAGAGTTAGTGATTATGGGCTATCGTTTTTGGCATCCCAAGAGAAGAAAGGCCTAATGGGGTATGTGGATGATGAGGCTGGTGCTTGCAAGGAAAATGATGTTTATGGTTTTGGGGTGCTTTTGTTAGAAATTTTGAGTGGGAGATTAGAAAGTGAAGAAAAGTTACTTGTTAAATGGGCATTGCCATTGATTAAAGACATGAGATTTTCTGAGCTTTTGGACCCAAGACTCGTAATTCCTTCTGATTTAAATCCTTTTGTTAGACTGGCTAAAGCTGCTTCAGCTTGTGTTGGTAACTCAAGGAAGAGCAGGCCTTCAATGGGTCAAGTGGCTGCAATTTTGAACAGTTTGGAGATGGAGGTATGCTTTTGATTCACTGCCTCTCCAAAGTGAGCCAATTTAGATGCTATTTTATAGCTAAACTGTTATACGATTGTCATACAATTTGATAATGTGACGGTAAAACTCAGAAGATTATATAATAATCGTATAATAGTCTACAAAATAACATTATTCTTTAATAAATTGGTGCCTCCTAAGTTGTCCGCGGAGCCAAGTATACTTCTGGTCTAAAAAGGTTGCTGCTGCTACAAGTATCTGATCAGAATATTCGAAGAAAAATTGGAAAATTTGGGCATTTGACTTTGATCAAATCAAATCATCTAAGAGAGTATGAACTTTTATGGGGCTGAAAGAGCAACACAACATGTTAGAGTTGTCCTGCATGTGTTTGACAAGTATTCTGTGGGAACAGTTGAATGGAAAGGTGGGAACAGGTGACTTTGTCCTTTGGACGGTGAATTTTTGATGTTTTTGTTTGCGTGAGGAACGGGGAATCTCTTTTGTGATGAAAGGGACCCGAATGCCTTTCTTTCAATCAACCTCTTTATTTCCTTGTCATTGCTTCCTCTTTTGATTAAACATAAATCATCTGCATAATTATATGGCTATTGGCTACGTATGATTTTTGTTTTTGTTTTTTAGCCAAAGGCTACAACTGTTCTAATGTTCACATGATGTATAGTACTTGTGACCCATAAGGGACCCATGTCTTTTTTTTTGTTTTGTTTTTTTGAGGTAAAATGGACCCTTATCTTATTATAATTCGAAGGTGATTAGTTTGAATGCAATTATTGGTTTTTTTTTTTTTTGTCCGTGGTGGCATGTAGGAATGGAAGTGATAAACGGCTTAACCATCAATCTAAAAACCCTAATGCTATTTAGATAATGATTTAGTTAAACCTTTAACTTTTAGAATCGTAACGTAAAAGTCTTTCAAAAATTGTTATTGGTTAAAAGAGGTGTCTTCAACATATGCTTTAAAGGGAGCTTCAATGTAAAATGTTTGTTATAAAAGTTCATTGTAATACATTGAGTTGAGTGAATATAATATTGAGGTCAATAGTTGACTTTTTGTTTTTATTGGTTCCTCTATCCATTTAGCACATTGAAAAATAATAATTAAAGAAAGTAGACACTAGAATGGATAATTTGTTAGAATTTATATTGAAAAAACAGTAGCTAATATATATAGCTAAAATAGCATAGAAATGCTCTAAATTCAACACAGCAAATTAAATTAATTTGTCATCCTAATCATGTTTTTTTTTTTTTTTTTTGTCTAAGCAAATTAAATAAGGAAATGATACATGAATCAAAAAACCGAAAAAGAGTTGGGCTCCCCAACAACAAACCCAAATCAGTAATACAATGCAGAAAATACAAACAAATAGAAAATGTGCCAAAAAATGGCTCGGTCCTCTGAATCTTGGTCAACAGACCAAGAAATGGCACCATCAAAGTGGTGTTTTAAGCAAGCCAAAGATCTGACTAACTTTGAAACAACAACACCCTCCAAAAGGAGGCTGTTGAAGGAGAGGCACTGAATTCCCATCTGGATCTGTTGTAGGGGAGAACCGATCTCCGGTTGATGAAGCAATCTCCACAAAAATATCAAACTAGAGTAGTTCAAGGAGATAAATAACCACAAAAAAACAACAAAATACAACAAACAAAAATACAAGACACAAAGCAAAATACAATAAAGAAAGCAAAAACCCCTCAGCAGCATCGGCTATGGAACGAGATTCTGGGCCGGAGAGTGTAAGCCATTCACCGGAGTGTGAAGTACACACGCCGGTGATGGAGACTAGAGGGCCAAAATCAAAGGAGCAAAATACCACAAAACATCGGTAGGAGTGGAGGTAGGCGGGCGCAGGACAGATCGGAGGAGCCACACGTGGTCATCCTAATCCTGTTAGTAGTTTATCCGTTTTGATAATAAATTGTCGGACAATATGAGTAGGTCGTCTAACTACCTGGATGGTCAATGGTGGGTGGAATGATCTCACCAATGGATTTAGCTCATTATTTATGATGAAATCATTTTTACTTATTTTTTTCCTACATAAAAATATATTAAATCGTAGTTCAACTTTTAAAATCATGCATTTTTAAAAATGTATCCTCTTACTTACACGATTAGAAAACACTAATTTTTTTTAAAAATATTTTTAACGTTTTCAAATCACAATTTTTTAAAAATACACTCTCAAAAGATACTTTTTTTGCGATTTGATTTAAAGTTGCATTTTTTATCTACCAAAATCGCAGTTTTAAATACACTCTATATCTAGCAAATGAAAAGGAACAAACACTAAACTGATAGTTTGAATTGAGAAATGAGTAATTCTAGAAATTCCTTTTGTATCATTTCAAAATGAGGTGACTTTTAAAATTACCATTTAATTACAATTTAATAATGATCAATCACAAGCTTGATTGTATTCAATTGGCTGGAGATCACGTCTTATGAAGCGGAGGTCACTAGTTTGAAACCCTCTTCCCCCTCTTATTTGGACATGTAAAAAAAAAAAAAAAATCACAATTTTAATTGTGATTTTGAGAGAAAAAAAAAAAAAAAACACAACTTCATAAAATTACTACTAGTCAATAATACTATATACTAGTCAATACCAAAGGATATTCACTTCAAAATATATATATATATATATCAAAGGATATGAAAATACTTGAAGAATTCAAACTTAATGAAACAGTTGAATAATAAATGCGATTGAAAATATGGAGCTCAAATATGAAATATCCCCTTCTCTCTCTCTCTCGTGTGCTAGAGTCATGGCCCAGTATGGTCTGGGCACATGTTCATCCCAAGGTCCCAATCCAGCCCAATTCAGTGGCTATTTGTTTTCTCCTGAGCGGGCTCGGCCCTTTTGGACTGAAAGGCTTCCTCAGGAAATGCAAGCAAAATTCCAAAAGATTGTTTATTTATTTATTTTTTATAAATAATGTATCAAGTTTATTTACAACCATAATTCTACCGCATATATTATTTGTTATCCAAGTTATAAAAAGAGTTTCAAATAAATCCTTGAGTCAATGCGTGAAAATAAAAAAACTCACTCAGTTTTTTTGAATATTTACTCTTTAGGTCAATCGAAAAGATGTCATAAGCACTTATTTTACATTTTCTTCAAAATTTCATTCAATTTCAAAACTCATTGTTTTGCCACGTCTACTTTTTTTTCACATCACTTTAAAATATTAATTTAATTTTAAAATTAAATCTAAAAAAAAAAATTAAAAAAAAAAATTGAAGGGGTGGCTAGCGGTGAGGCTACCACCCTTGGCCACCCCAAACCCCCCAATGGGTTGGCTTGCAACCACCCCACAAGCCCCCCCCCCCCCCCCCCCCCCCCCAAACACGAGCCACCCCGTTGGGGGGTTTGGGATGGCCACAAAGCCACCCCATGGTGGGTTTGGGGGTGGCCAGGGGTGGCAACCCCACCGCTGGCCACTCTTTCAATTTTTTTTTTTTTTTTTTTTTTTTTTTAGATTTAATTTTAAAATTAAATTAATAAAAATTAATATTTTAAAGTGAGGTGAGAAAAAGCTGGTGTAGCAAAACGGTGAGTTTTGAGTTTGAATGACGGACGTTAGACATTTAGAAGAAAATGTATCGAGCGAACTTATGACATCTTTTTGATTGACTTAGTGAGTAAAAATTCGAAAAAAAAAAAAAAAAATAGTTGAAGGAGTTTTTTGCAAATTTACAATATAAGTTGGAAACCTTATGAGAAAAAACAAAAATAAGGCATTGAAAAAAGGACAGAAATTTACTCCAATCTGGAAGAAATATCCTCAAACTCATTTAAAATAGTGTCAAGTGTCTATAAACATTTAAAATGTTAGTCTAAATTAGTAAACTGCTATTAATGACCTTAAGAATTTAATGTGCATTTTAAATGTTTATAAATACTTGACACTATTTTAAATGAGTTTAAGAATATTGTCTTATTAAGATATGAAGGAGAACTCTCCCTCAAGATGCTCTCTACTAGGGTTTCATCTCTAGCAGAGAGCGCCGTCATGTTCTCCCTCTCCCCCTCCTACCCCTCATCCTCTTCTCCCCTCACCCTATAACTAACCTATTTACTTGATGTCCCTTGCTCTTTGAGCGTTTTCTTCCTCTCCCTCCCTCTCCACCCCTTTTCTGATTTTAGGGTTTTTTTGGAGGCCGATCTTCCGCCCTTCTCCATCCGCCGCGCCTGTTGTTGGGTCGGGTTTGGCTCCGGTTCATGTCGTCCCTACTCGATTGACCGCTCGACGCGTGCTCCACCACCTTGCTACCTGGATCCACCAGTGCCCATCACACCTTTTTCACTGGATCTGTCTCTCCGGATGTGGTTTGATTTCGGTTCTCTCCGACTGCTTTTTTTTTTTTTTATTATTTTTTTATTTCATTTTTGGTTGTTTTATTTCCTTTCCTTTATGCCTGTCTTTGGGCGTGCATTTTGGTGTGTTGTTTTTGTTGCCTTGCCTGTTTGTCACACTTTGTTGGTGATGCTCTTGAGGGATTCACTCAAATTCCCCCTAGTTTGTTTTGTGTGCGACGCCGATCTCTTTCGCGCCCGCTCTGCCGCCCACCATCCGTTGTCGGGTCTTTCCTCGTGCCCTCCCTCGATGAGCTCCAATGCTACCTTTCGCGTCAGTTTTTAGCTAGCACTCGATCAGCTTCCTTTTGGCTGCCGTTACCTGCTTAATGTGATTCTCTTGTTTTATTCTATTTGTATTTCTGTTTTAGTCCCTTTATTTCCCTGTACGCTTTTATTTCCTATTTTTTTGCTTGTAATAAGGCTCTGTCCCCTCTTGATCTGCATGTGTGATGCCCTCTAGGCTATTTGCTGTGGTCCAAATCTTTGGGTTGTAGATGTGAACGTTATCTTGGCTTTCAGGTCGAGGAGGAAGAGTTTTGATCGGAGATTTGTCTACCCTCAGTTTTGAGGAATAAGTACCACCTATGCATTAGTTTGAATCTGTTTGGCACAGATCTGTTTTTAAATATGTAGATTAGTAGTGGATTGGTTTTGGGTCTGGAATCTAATACGTCATCTGTGACGCTTGTAACCTTGTAGCTTTGGCTATGGTTGCTTGTAAGAGCTTTTTGCTCATGATTTCTATGAATGAGACTGATATGGATTATTATTTTTTTTTTAAAAAAAGGGTTTTAGAATTTTTTTCTAAATTGGTTTAGAAGAAATTTTTGTCCTTGAAAAAATTGCTCAAAGTTTATGCCTTTTAAAACTTTAACTTCAAATTTATCCTTATCTACCCATATAATGATCAAGGGGCTGAAATGAGTAATTCTAAGAGGCCCACTTGTGTCCTACCAAGAATGATGTGGCTATTAAAATCACTATTGGGCTTGTGATTAGTCATTATTGAATTTTGATCAAAGAGTGATTTTAATAGCCACATCATTCTTAGTAGGACACAAGTAGTTCTTCTAGAATTACTCGGTTGAAACATGCGTTGTAAGCATTTTAACAAATAAGTGATGAAATTAAAATAAGTTGAAACATAGGATACCGATATCATATATTTTCAAAATTTTAAATTATGATTGTTAGCTTATACTTTCGGTATAAGTGAAGTTCTTCATTTTATTTAATATTTTTTACAAACAATTTTATTTATTTATTTATATTTAATTTTGCCTAGCCTCATCGACGGTGAATTCTAAATTTGGATAGATGGGATAACCTCTATCTCCATTCTAGTATTGATTGGTGAATTAATTAAGTGGACTTGTTGACAACAAATTAGCGGCCGTGACGTGTGAGCTGTGTGTAGGGGTGGGCAAAAACCCGACCGCCCCGCAAACCCGCCCCGCCCCACCCCGAGCGGTTTTTAGGCATATTTTTGCGGGTTCGGGTAGGATCTCTCCAACCCGTGCGGGGCGGGGCGGGTTGCGGGTATAGAGATTTATTTCATGCGGGTACCCGCCCCGCCCCGATCCGACCCGCCCAAGTATAAAAATATTAAAACTAAAAAAACCCTAACCTAATTTCCTAACTCTCTCTTTCAGTTTCAGCCGCCTCTCTCCCTCCCTTCCTCTCTCAGCCTCTTGTCTCTTGCTCTCTCTCCATCTCTCCATCTCTCTTGCTCTCGCTCTCGCTCTCTCTCCGTCGCTCTTGCTTGCTCGTCTGCGCCGCCGCTCCACCTCAAATCACTGGCTGTTGCGCCGCTCCCACCTCCACTCCACAGACCACGATCCACGATCCAGGTTTTTCTCTCTCTCTCTCTAGGCCTCTTTCATGAATGGGAACCAAAAGATCTTTTATCATTCATATCTAATCATTTTTTGGTTTTCTATTCCATTGTTTATAGGTTTGATGTTGGGTTAGGTTGTGTTTGATTGTTTCTTGGTATTCTGATGTAGGGTTTGTTTGAAAATGGAGGACAAGAAACCTGCAGAAGAGACGAAAATGGAGGAGAAGAACCCAACCCGCACAACCCGCATCAACCCGCCCCGCCCCGCCCCGCACAACCCGAACCTGCGCGGTTTTGTTAATTTTGCTCGGGTGACGGGTTGAAAAATTCAAAACCCGCAGGGTGCGGGGCGGGTGGAAAAAAAGCCCATACCCGCCCCGCCCCGACCCGTGCCCACCCCTAGCTGTGTGAGCTAAGAAACTGGACTTATTATATTTTATATTTAAAACTTTTTTATTATATTTATAAACTTTTTACATTTTTATTTATATATAAATTATATTTAACTAGTTAGTGTACGTAGAAAACAGTTTTGAGAGGAGGTGAGGGCAGATCCTTCTACTCCCTGCTCCTACCCTCCCCCAACCCTACTTCCTTTTTATTTTTTAATTTTTTAATTTTTTAATTTTTAATTTTTAATTTTTTTTTTTAATTTTTTTTTTTTTTTTTAATGTTTGTAGGTGTTCTCCAAACAAATCAGCAACTTTGGCATTTCTGCTATGCATCCGTCCACATTCCACTGTGTTGTGTCATTCATCTTTTTTCCAACCGCTGCTACTACTTGTTAGTTGTTTATTTGTGCTTTTTTGTTTAAAATAATTAAGAGATTTATTCTCTATAGATTTGTATGCCCTCATGAGTGAGGAGGAATAATTAGGTGTGATGAGTTATTTCTCACGGCCGGTTTAAATAAATTTTGTTAGGAAATTTGGTTACTCATGTCTTAGATCTAGTATGCTCGGAGTGGATTTGCGCTTTAACTGTATTTGTACATGGGTTAGTGGAAGATTAAAGTCATAGATAGCACCTGATTGTAAGAATTTTTGTTTGTATCTATGACTTTGTAACCTCATAGTATGTGGTTATGATTTTTGCAGAGCTTTATTCATATTTTGTGCTGTAAGAGCTTTATGCTCGTGATATTTAATTAATGAAATACTCAGATTTCCGTTAAAAAAAAAAAAAAAAACCTAGTTAGTATATGTAATGAGATAAAATGGTATATTATCGCTTCTAGTAATGCTCTCCCGGTCGCCACCGGTTGTTAAAATATAATTTAAATGATTAAATTTATTCATTCATATAAGTTTAAGCTCAGTGTCCGTCATTCACCTACTATTTCAATAAAATATTTAATATGTTAGATTTTACCTATTAAAAAGAAATTTGATGTCATACATAAGAGAGTATTGAATATAAATTTAAATAATTAAGTTTATTACTTTTTATAAACTTATTGTTTTAAGAAAAGTGATGATTTCATCACATTTTGTCGTTTTCATTAATTCTTTGGGAAGATGGGCTTTCAAACACTCTTATAGCACATGAAGCAGCTATGGTTTTTCTCTTCTTTGTTGATATTGTTGTTGTTTTTATTCTTTTTTCTTGTCTGTATTGTTCTGTTGTTCTATCTCTATCTCAAAGCTGCACCCAAAAGTAAAATAAAATAAAATTAAATTAAAAAATTGATAAAAAGATGAGACATTGGTATATATACCTAATATGAAATCATTCTATGCTGACCATTTGGTCATTTACGCGTCAACATGACTCAAAAAAAAAATCTCTTTCAGTTGTTTGATAAATTGATTCATACTTAGTTCAGAGCAGCATCAGCCAGCACAGGCAGGTTACCATCATCAACCCACCATTTGTGCAGCATGGGGTCCACGACCATATAATCATTTGACTAATAAAAGAGTCATTGACCCAAGTACCTCAAAGTCACCTTTTCCTATTCCTTTATTGACACCGCCATAGCTTTTGCCATGCATCTTCTTCTTCTGCTTCTTCTTTGTCCACAAGAAGCTAGCTGTCAATAATTAGGAGACCAGTAGTAATCGTTGTGTAAATGCCTATTCATAAACCCTCATCAACCAACTGTCCTCACACGCTTCTCACCTCGTACGTGTACAACACTTTACCCAATCAATACGCGACAATTAGTCGTCACGACATTTTCAAAAAGTAATAAAGTTGTTAAATATTTAAATAATTTCTCTTAGATCCACTTTTATCCAACTGAAAGATTGTCGAGTAGATAAGTTGGATAATGACTCTTCCGAATCCCTTCTTGTGATCTTGTTGAAAAGTCTTGCAACTTTGCCTCTCAATTTCTTAATTCCCGCCGCCAAACCTGGTCGTGATGTTCTTTGTCACCGATATAGGGTCCGTTTGGTAAACTCTTTTGTCTTAAATATCGTAAATAATGTGATATAAAAAATAAGAATATTTTTATCTTAATTTTTTTTTTTAAAATTGTTTGAATAGTTAAAAAAAAAAAGAAAAAAAGAAGGGGGATTTGCCAAACAGGCTCGGGATCGGAGCTGACGTGGCTTGAGGGGGATTGATCATGGCTCCATGCTCGGCATATTCGGTTCACATTCCAAATATACCTCGTGCATGCACTTGGGTTTATGATTTTTTTTTTTTTTTTTATTCTTCATTGATGACTTATGGATAATGGAGTAGTAGAGCCGTGCCGGGCAAGACTTATTGTATCCACTAGAGATGAGGAAGCTGATTTTTGGAATAAGAATTCATCGATGTAAGTTGTTTTTCATTGTTGATAGTAAATGATAGTTCAAGTTGAATTTTGTTTAGGATTTTTGTTGAGACATTATTTATACACATGGTATCTAACATATATATAATAATGCATGAAGTGAAAAGAGTAATGCTATAGACCATCCGTATTTTAAGATCATATCAATACTGAAAGAGAGTTTATTATATCAGAATGTTGTGTAAAACTCAATTTTTACAGTCTCTAATAGAAATTTGGCACATCAAGTAAAAACACCAAATACAATAGAGATGAAAATATTGTATCTTTAATTCAAATAAATCTCATAAACTTTTTCAGTCGTTCTAGCTCAACGCCCACCACCCACCACCCACCACCCACCACTGAACCCTACACCCACCTTTGAGCCCTTAACATCAGAGTTTCCAAAACCAACCAAGATGGTGGTTCCATTAGTTTTATCGATGAGTATTTTATTTATGAGATATTTTGTTAAGAGAAAGAAAATTATTTTGTGCGAAAGGTTATATTTATTTTTTGGTGTTTTAAGGTAAGGTGTTTGCTTCCAATTGAAGGGTGCAAAACACCTAATTTACACCACAACCTAATTGAAGTTCTTCTCTTATTGAAAAGATACAAGAAATATAAATTGGGAACGTTTAGCATTACTTGGCCTATAGTGTAATATTTAAGGAAATCAGGTTAGGATCTCTCCCGTGTCACCTTGAGTAAAATGGGTGGCTGAAAGACGGAAAAGGATCCTCTTTATTTCAAATGAATGAAGAGTATCTATTTAGTGCATTTAAGGAGGGTAATATTGTCTTTACATTTTAGGGGCAATTTTTTTGGACAAATTTGTCCTCTTAAATGCACTAAATGGGTACTTTCAATTTCATTTCAAATGGAGAGATCTATTTCCCCGAAAGACAACCTAGCTATTTTTTTCTTTGACATATCCACAGAAGGGAAGGGGGAGAGGGAATTCGAACTAGTGACTTCTACTTCATGAGGCGTGGCTCACAGCCGATTGAGCTACCCCTTGGAGACAAGACAACCTAGCTATTAATTTTTCTAACATTAAACATATTTTTAATATAGGGAAAAATATAAAAAAGCCCCACAAACTACCAGCCGTTTTCGATTTAGCCCCCTAATGTTCCAAAAGTGATAAAGTAGCCCCCCAAACTACCAAATTATTGCATTTTGGCCACTCCGTTAGTCAAAACCGTCAGTTTGGACGGAAACTGCAAAACGACGTCGTTTGTTACGGGTAAGTTACTACAATGCCCTTTTGAGAAAAATATAAAAAAGCCCCCCAAACTACCAGCCGTTTTCATTTTAGCCCCCTAATGTTCAGAAAGTGATAAAGTAGCCCCCTAACTACCAAACAGTTGCAATTTGGCTACTCCGTTAGTCATTACTGTCAAATATGATGGAAAATTCAAAACTACGTCGTTTTGACAATGGTAAGTTACTAAAATGCCCTTTTAGAAAAAAAAATCATATTAAAACAAGCACGCTAAATGGCGCCGTTTTGCTTGAAATTAGGGTTTCCTTACACTTACCAAAACGACGCCGTTTTGATAAGTGTTAGGAATAAAAAGAAAAAACCTTAGACACCACGCAGAAAAAACCCCCAACCCCAGTTTATCTCTCTCCCCCAAACCGCCGACCACCACATCGTTCTATCTCCGGCAACCTTCTCCCTCAAGTGAAAAAAACGCAACGCCCCTCTCTCTCTTTCTCTCAAAACGACTGCCCCTGCCACCACCATCCATCACCGCCGGCCACACCATCCACTAGCTACGAAGCGCCACCGAAAAATTCTTACCCATTGTAGAAATCAAACAAAAAAATCACGTTCGTAGATAAACAACACCGATCCGACAGCTATACCATGAAATACAATAAAAAGATTGAGGTATGGGTAAGATTTACAGGCTGTCGGAGATAGACGACGTGGTGGCCGGCGGTTTTGGGGAGAAAGATAAACTGGGGCTGGGGGTTTTTTCGTGGGTCACCTGCGTGGGGTCTAGGGTTTTTTCTTTTAATTCCTAACACTTACCAAAGTGGCATCATTTTGGTAAGTGTAAGGAAACCCTAATTTCAAGCAAAACGGCGCCGTTTTGCTTGCTTGTTTTAATATGATATTTTTTTTCCAAAAATGGCATTTTGGTAACTTACCATTGCCAAAACGATGTAGTTTTAAATTTTTCATCATATTTGACGGTAATGAATAACAGAGTGGCCAAATTGCAATTGTTTGGTAGTTTGGGGGCTAGTTTATCACTTTCTGAATATTAGGGGGCTAAAATGAAAACGACTGGTAGTTTGGGGGGCTTTTTTATATTTTTCCCAAAAGGGCATTGTAGTAACTTACCTGTAACAAACGATGTCGTTTTGCAGTTTCTGTCCAAACTGACGGTTTTGACTAACGGAATGGCCAAAATGCAATAGTTTGGTAGTTTAGGGGGTTACTTTATCACTTTTGGAACATTAGGGGGCTAAATCGAAAACGGCTGGTAGTTTGGGGGGCTTTTTTATATTTTTCCCTTTAATATATAATTATTGAAACAAATTTTCAGATGTCATACCTTTAAACGCATACAAATTTATATTTAGCAAACTTTATTGGTAAAAGACATTATTTATGTTGTCTTTCATTGTCTGGCCTAACCGTAAGTTGAAGAAAAAGAATAGGATGAAAGGAACGTTTACAAGAAGCTTAGGCCCAAAGTTCAACTCTCTCATTTGTCACTTAAAAATATAGTCTAAAAATAAAATATTTTTTTTATTTGCTGAGCATTAAATATTTGACGCCTAGATTCCTAACTCTTAGACCATCCTTTTGACTTTTTTGGTACATAAGCATTCAAATGGAACAGAATTCTCTCTATTTCAACTTCTCACCCAATTTGCCAATTTCTCAAATTCCTTTTGATATATATAATTCCCTCAATGATCCCGATTGCTTAATGTGAGATATTACTTCTTCATAATTTTGGTAATTAGTCGGACCAAATCTGCCCAAAACTCTTGTTCAAAGATTTCCCCACGTACGTACGTAATCACATGTTCTTCTTCTTTAAAGGCCTTCTGGAACCATTGAAGCCAGTGGTTAGCTTCCCCTTCTGGGTAAAAAGACTGCCTTTTGAACTTTCTACTAATGGGGTGTTCCTTGACAATTGGAACATTGTTAATTAGCCAACCACCGCTGTTCCAAAAGCAATCTTGCCAGCTAAGTCTTTAATCCCTATGTACTTCTAAACGTCATGTTGCCTCCTGAAAATTCACCAACTTTGCCACCAATTTCTCTGGGTATAGTTAATTAGGAGGAAATTTTCTTCGACCCACTCTAATAAATATTAGGTATAATTAAATGATTATTAAAGAAAACATGTGTCACAGATTGACATCTCCTAAAATTCTCTTTAAATTTGAGATTCTTAAATTCATAAATCTCATCCGTTCACCTCATTTAAACGTCTAAAATAAGCTATCTTTCAGCATTTAATGAGGAAATATGACTTATTAAATTTCTTGAGGGTAGCTTCCTCATTAATTTTTCTCATTAAATGCTGAAACATGACTTATTTTAGACGTTTAGATGAGATGAACGACTGAAATTTATGAATTTGATAATCTCAAATTTAAATAAAATTCTAAAGGATCTCAATTCGTATCTCACATGTTAGAGGATGCTTGACATGTATTAGAATGAGTTAAAGAAAATTTCTATCCATTTCTCTTCGACTTTAACCAGTAATTAATATGGTTGAGTTGATGATTTCGATAAGGACTATTTAATGCAGTGTGATTCCTTTACAAACTATTTGAAATGGTGTAAACAATTGCCTTGTAATTTCGCAATCTCAATACCATAACTTAGGTCATGTGAAACCAAATATCTCCCTTGTTAGAACACACTTGGCATTTATTAGAATGAGTTTGAGGAAATTTCTTTGAAACTATTTTGAAGAAAATTTCTATCCATTTCTCTTCGACTTTATCCAGTCATTAGTATGGTCAAGTCGATGACTTCGATGAGGACTATTTAATGCAGTGTGAATTCCTTTGCAAACTATTTGAAATATCTTGCAATTGCCTTATAGTTTCCCAATCCCAATACCACATTTTATTATTATTATTATTATTATTTTTAACAAAGATATTCTTCATTTATGAATAATAGATCAATCAGGAGCAATTTGCTCCCTTATTATAATACTATAGATACAATTTGAAATTTTCTCAAGCCAAACATTATCTATGACATATATGATGGCTTCCCTAGCCAAACTGTGAACTGCTGAGTTTGCATCCCTTTTAACATATTCAATCATGCACCATCTCAGTAAACACATATGTTCTTGAATACTAGCTACAATATGCCCGAACTTACTCCAACTTTTGTGCTTCGCTTTAACCACATTGACAATTTGCAAGGCATCTCCCTTTATAATAACATCATAGAAGCTCATCTTCCAATACCATAATTTAGGTCATGGTGAAACCAAATATTGCGTTTTTTTTTTTAAAAAAAAACAATGATTCTTCTTTATCCATGTAATAAAAATAGAACATATTGCTATAACAAAACAATATCATAAATATAATGAAAAATTTATTCTATTCAAATCTGATCTATGTTTTAACTCTTTGAATGTCACTGTCCTAATCAGTTTCCAGATTTGCAGCATATTTCGACGAATCACGTCTATGGCCACTGTCCGGGCCACTGGAACTTTCTCAACTAGACGATGATTTCCTTGCTTTTCCATCTCTACTACAAGCGCATTCCCAAACGCAATTCACTTCGCTGCCTCTACTATCAGTGACAATTATTCCAAATGACCCCTAACTCGCTATATCGGGATATTCTCACTATCAATATTATTATACCATACCATCATCATCTTCAAGTTATTGCCATTTGACTTAATGTTTTATGGAGTAATTTTATATACCACTGTCTTACTATGCTAGTATGATATTATCAATCAACTATCTTGTTAAAAGGGGAAAAAAAGAAAAGAAAATAGAAATGTTATACATATACTACACACTGTCGATCTCATGTGGCTGATGTGGCATTGTCCATCAGCTTTAAGATAGTTTTAAAAAAATGGCTGATGGACACTGTCACATTATCCTATATATATATATTTGAACACAACCTTAATAGTATTACAAGTAGCTAGTAACATCTGTTGGTGTATCCAATCCAAAATGTTACAAAACTGTTAGGAGCTAGCTGTCCAACTAATACATGATGTTCGCATCAAATTACATGTTTTAACCATCTAAATTACTCTTCAACAAGATTCATATATATGCAAGAGAGATTTGAAAAAGAAATTAAGTATTGGTCGGGTTTGTTTGATAAAATAATTTAGACTGTGCTTTTTGCTTTTTAGTTGTGTTGAAAATTAATTTGAACTGTATTTTGAATTGTTTCTTAATATCTTTATTTTTTGCTAAAAAAGAAATACTCTAAAAGCATTACGAAGCCAGTCCAATATTATTTTGTTTGTATACAACACATATACCGGAGACAGAGAGAGATAAAGAGAGAAAGTGTTTGTGGATAATGATCACGTGAAGCCAAAACTCAGCAACAGACAACTTGGAGCCTCTCTATTATGAGAAAACAACTTGACAAAGTCCAAACCCTAATCCATACGTTAAAGTTTTAAAATCTCAAAGCTTAACGCCTAAGCTTTTTGTTGCGTGGCTTCTCTGAGAAGCTCTAAGACATGTCGGCTGGGACAAGAAATATATAGATCTCGAGATGTTCTTGTCTACAATCGTTTTCTTTTCAATACTTGCAACTTGCCAGCTTTCCAACAATAGAGGAACGACATCTCACAAACATATATCGCCTGGCCCTGAATCTAGGCCATGCCAGTTAAGAATGACTAAAAAAACCATAACTGGATTAAAAAACTAATTACAATTGGACCAGTTTAATCCTTTTTTTACTTTCTAGAGCCGTGATTTGATTATTGTCATGCGATTCAGCTTGCTCGACAAGTCTTATGCTTTTGCATCAAGAAAAGAAAACTAGGATTTTAAAGTGCCACGTTTACTGTGAGTGGAAACGTATTGGACGCTGCAAACAATTACGTACGTTGGATAATGGATATCGCGCAGACGGTAATTCTTCCAACTATTATTTAGATAGCAAGTGGGCTTAAGAAATGTTTGGGGACATTTCATATATATTTTATATATTATAAAATAAGTAAAAACTAAATAACGTTTGATATCATCTTAAATAATTAAACCTTAATTCGTTTCTCATTCATGAATTGTAGTAAAATTTGACCCGTTTGTTAAATTATTTGATTTTTTTTTTTTGGTCTTATATATATATATATATATATATATATATATATATATAAACCTTAATTGGTTTCTCATTCATGAATTGTAGTAAAATTTGACACGTTTGTTAAATTATTTGATTTTTCTTTTTTGGTCTTATATATATATATATATATATATATATATATATATATATATATATATATATGCTTTCTCTTCTCAAAATACTCCTAAAAAAATATAAGGAAAAATTATAGTTTACTCCCCCAAAGTTGACAGCGTTTTTCAATTTGAACACCAAAGTTTCAATTTTTGCAATCCACATCCCCAAAGTTTCAATTTTTTGCAATTTGACCAATTGTATCCAAAACTTTACATATTGCCCCTAATTTTTTTTTTTTTTTTTTTTTTTTTTTTTTTTTTTATAAAAAATTAAAATAAAAAAATAAAAAAAATTCGGGGTGGCTACGCCATCTGGCCATTTTTGCACCCCCAATTTTTTTTTTTTTAATAATAAAAAAAAAATTAAGGTCAATATGAGAATTTTGGAACAATATTGGTTGAATTGAAAAAAATTGGAACTTTGTGGGGGTGGATTGCAAAAATTGAAATTTTGGTGTTCGAATTGAAAAACGCTGTCAACTTTAGGGAGTAAACTGTAATTTTTCCAAAATACAAAAATAGTTTCATCCTTATATCACATAGAACACTTTTTTTTTTTTTTTTTTTTAAGAATCAGATCTTTAATTATCCTAATTAACATCATCTGTTTAGTATGAATATGACTACACCATTGCCCTTAATTAACAGATATAATTATTAATATGAACATGTTGAAAAAAATTTAGAATTTTTTTTTTTTTTTTGCTTTTTAGTTGTGATGTGACGTAAAGATGAAATTAGTTTGTGAGTATTTAATTTATGTTTGAAGCTATTTGTTAGAAGCTATTTGTTAATGTTCTTACTTTTTTGCTAAAAAAGAAAACACAAACCATATGCAGTAATCAAAATAGATTTCACACATTGAAAAAATCTTAAATGACCTAATACCATGTACACTAATTAGATGCAATAAAACAAAATTTTGACCATAAAATATTAGGCACCATCTTAATCCGCAAAAACGAGTATGTAATAATTTAATTAAAATTTTATTAATATTGTTGTAGTCATTAAAATTTTAAAACCAGTGGAAATATTTGATGATGCGTTTTGGGTGTTGGTGCAATATGACATAAGATGCGAAAAATGGAGGAGTATTCGTGGGATTAGGTCTTGTCTGGCATAAATGGGACAGTGCCGGGGAAATTACCATCAGTCAACCAGTTGAAGTATCGTAACTACACGGCAAATTTCACCGTGATCTCCAGCTGAAAGCACGAGCTCACACAGAGACAGAGAGAGAGAGAGAGAGAGAGAGATGATTCCTTGCTTGGCATGAGAAGTAGTCTACGTGAAGAAAGGGATTCGCAAGAATATATATACAGGTTTACAGGTTGGTACATGTAATATTATTTCCTTCGTGTTATTTTCATGTTCGTTTGTTCGTATGTACATGTCTGAATTTTACAACACCTTTAAAGGTACTCTAGGTTGACGCTGCAGCCGATCGAACACCCCCAACAATCCCTCTCTCTCTCTCTCTCTCTCTCTCTAAGAGGTGAAACGTCCACAGAAGAATCAGGTTGCCTCATCTCCACTCTAGCTGTATACCCTCTTGCACATTAGCCAGGTTTAACTTTACTAATTAATTAAGCTTTTAAATGAATAAGCGTGACATTCGACTTTAGACACATGGTAAAAACAACAGAAAAAAGAAGAAAGGAAAAAAAAAAAAAGAGGAGAAAGAAAACGAACAAAGAGAGATAGACGTCGTGCTTTTATTCGCTTGTGTTGTGTACAAGCGTATATACGCAAGGATACCCAAACTTGTCGTTCAAGCAACCTTTAACTATTTTTAGATATCTTGTTCTTTTCCCTTCTTTTATAGCCTTTGTTCTTCTTGCAACCTTTCTCTCTGTCTCCCTCTCCCTCTCTCTCTCTCTCTCTCTCCCTCGCAGAGGAATTGAAGCCCTCCCAAGAGCTAAGAAGAACCCAGATCAATCATTGAAAGAGCGAAGAATAAAAGCGTGGAAGAAGTACTACTAGATTCCTTCTCTAACATCAAAAACAAGAAGGTGGTTATAAGGAAAAAACGTGCTTAAAAAAGTGACACTAACCCCAACCCCAACCCCAACCCTTGCTTGCTTTACTTCATGTTCTTGTGATCTTTCTTCTTCCCGTTTTTTTTTTTTTTTAGCTTTTTGTTTCTTAGTGTTTAATTAATTTTCTCCATCTCTATTAAATCTTCTTATGTGGGTATGTTATGTTTATAGAGTTGTCTATATTTTGGAGAAGTGGAGGGAACAATAGGGAAAGTCCAGTTTTGGGATGGGCGTGAGAGCAAATCCAAAGAGATGACATGGTGCAATGACTCAGACGATGAGAGGGCCCTTCACATCATCGCGCCAACTCCTAAAGATAACAATAACTTCACTGAAAGAACCGATGAAATTCGGACCATAACATGCCCATCATGTGGCCATAACATAGAATTCCAAGATCAGGTAATTAATTATTTTATATATTTTTTTATATGTTTCTTGATCTCTAGATTCTAATTTATGTGAACAATTAGGCCGGAATTCATGACTTGCCGGGGCTACCAGCCGGAGTGAAGTTTGATCCAACGGACAATGAAATTCTTGAACATTTAGAGGCGAAGGTAGTTTCCGACACTGGGAAGCTTCATCCTCTTATTGATGAATTCATCCCGACGCTTGAAGGAGAGAATGGAATTTGCTATACTCACCCTGAAAAGCTGCCAGGTGATTATTCTTTATTAATTTTTGTTATACCCTAAAAATTTAGCATGTGTTTCTTTCATCTCATAAATCACAATAAATTGTGATTAAGAAAGTGAATTAAGGAGGAAAGTTACGTACTAATTGAGAGTGATTGCCAAGATTTTTTATCGAAAAAAAAGGATATTAATTGCCAATATATATAATTTAAATTTGTGGGACAACTACAAATATAAATTTAAGGATATTGCGTCTCCATTCATAGATGTCGTTTTTAGAGAAACGTAAAAACATGCACATGTCTTAAGCAGGACATTTATGTATGTTATAAGTAAATACCTAAGTTGGCTGTGATTGCTGACACGATTAATTGCGGTTAGGGAGTCGGTTTCTCTTTTAATATGTAAGAAAGGAGCTAGAGAAATCATGTTACTTTCATTCCTTAATTAAGATTAGTATGTATAATAAACTTTCAACACCACCACCAATACAAGGGTTTTATAGTGCTAATTAACGTAAACCAAGAAAAATGCTACACTTACTGCTATTTTAGTATTTTATAACTCTTTGATGAAGTAGTGCGAAGTGGCACTGTCACGTTAGCCTCTCAAAAATATTATTGATGTGGTACTGCTAAGGTAGTTCAAAAGAGAAATTGTCCAGCCTTTTTTATGAGATGGTCGGCTAAATCTTGGGGGGATTGCACCCCTGGAGCCCCTCAGGGTAGTTGCAAGCACTCCCAGTGTGCCATTTGGTGGTCACGGCCGCCAGATCGGATGGTCTAACCACCCTCGTGTGGCGGTTGGGGTTGGGGTTGTTGCCGACTAGGAGGAGTGGAGCAAATTCTTTTCTCCTAAGGTGGCATAGGGTTGTAAAATGATTGTTAAGTGTAGCATTATTCTTCATCCTAATCTTCTAGTTTCTCAATTGAAAAGTAATACTTATGCTTGTTATGTTTGTAACTAATATATATATAAAGGAATTTATTGAAAAGAAACCTCAACATTAACAAATAGAGCCCCCCCAATATAATCTCCTAAAATCAAGAAGGCATAATAGCCGAACGAGGAAGCCAACACAAGCAACAACAAGTACTTAAGAGTGCTACAAGGACTAACTAAACTAAAAGATTACATTAAATAATAATAATAGAAAAAAGAACCCTAAGATCCAACCAAATCCCTATTAACAAAAAAAGAAAAAAGGATCGGATACCTTGCAAGGAATTCACTTTCACCCTTTCCAATAAATTATCTTAGAAACAATACTCATGACAATTTTGTTTCTCCACTAGAATAACCTAACATTTTTATCATCCCAGATAGCATACACGTGCACAGTTGCAATTGGATGAGAATTTGTTGCATTTAGCTACCTGAATTGCTAGCAATTTGAAAAGTTTTATAAAGAAAGGGGTTGTAGGATCCAATTGCCCAAGCCCTTGCCTCATGCAGGTTGGAGCTGCTTAAAACAAGTAGGTTCCGCAATCCTTGTTTGTAAGACTGTCCAAATTACTAGCAATTTAGGCATAGTGTAAAGGATTCCCATCCATTGCAGCTAGCATAAGTTTGACCACTATATAGAGAAATGATATACCTTTAAAACAGGTGGCCATCCACTAAATAAAATTCTCCCATTTTCTACTGCATGTATCCCACAAACTGGTAAACAATATCATTAACATCCATTTCTGTAGCCTCATTGACGACACAGGTATGTTTGTTTAACCTTTTTTCCGATGTAAATAGATTTAGAAAAAAAAAAAAAGTAAGAATGTTTGATATAAAAAAAGTAAAAAATAATATGAAAAAGTAAAAAAAAAAAAAAATTGTGTTGTAATGATTTATTTATTTATTTAAATAGTAGTAAAAAGTAAATGATGTGATAAAAAAAAAAATTGATGTTAGTTATTTTTTTTTAAAATAAAGTGAATAGTATTGAACAAATGAGAAAGAGCACTTTAACCATCAGTGCCTTACAATGACACCAAAGAAATCTTTCACGAAAGGCTATCAACATTTAACCGCACACATTTACTTTTTAGGGATAACTTTACTGAAAATTCATGAACTTCCACTCGATTTAACTAACCCTCCCTAAACTTCAAAATTTCTCAATTTAGTCTCATGAACTTTTAATTGCTCTCAATTTGAACCTCTCCGTCAAATTTAACTATTAGAAATACCAAAAAAGATCAAAATATCCATGATTTTTGTTTTTTTAAGTAAAAAAAGGTTTTGAAATTAAAGGTAAAGTTGAAATTTTATAAAAAAGTTAATGTTATAAATGTCATTTAACGTTTAAAATCTGACGGAGGGGTCAAAATTGATTGTAATTGAAAGTTCAGGAGATTAAATTGAGAGATTTTGAAGTTTGGGGAGGTTTGTCAAATCAGATGGAAGTTCAGGAGTTTTCAGTCAAGTTACCCTTATATATATATATATATATATATATATATATATAAGGATATATATATATATATATAAGCATAGTCATGTTCTCATGCTTCATTGTCCTTTAACCTGTTGTTGTTCCCATTCTATTTTTAAGTTGATTCCACAACTTTCTTTTTTCTCTCTTTATTTTAGTTTTCGATTTGGTTGGTGAGATAAATACGTGTAACATTTAATTAAAATGTGAGGTGAATTATAGAGTCAAAATTTGAATTCATGACGTTTGACTATTCAACGTATGGGGTCTTCTTTTATGTAGTTCTAAGTTATTCTAGATGCTGATTACTAACTTTTTTATCAAGCAACCAATGAAACTTGAATCAGAAGTATTCACATTTTGGTGATGCAGGAGTTAGCAAAGACGGCCAAATTCGCCACTTCTTTCATCGACCTTCAAAGGCATACACGACAGGGACGAGGAAACGAAGGAAGGTCCACACCGATGAGGATGGAAGCGAGACAAGATGGCACAAAACAGGCAAGACCAGGCCTGTCTTTGCCGGTGGAACAGTAAAGGGTTTCAAAAAGATCTTGGTTCTCTACACCAACTATGGCAGGCAAAGAAAACCTGAGAAAACAAACTGGGTGATGCACCAATACCATCTTGGCGACAATGAAGAAGAGAAAGATGGAGAATTAGTGGTCTCAAAGGTTTTCTACCAAACACAGCCTAGACAATGTGGTTCGAGTATTAAGGATTCCTTTGTCGAAGACAAACAATTGATGACGAAGAACCAAAGCATCGGCCATGATCATAACAACAATATTCCTATGCCTAAGAACGCAGCTCTTGTGGAGTATTACAATCCTAATTCTTTCATCAACTATGATCATCACCAGGGGGGGCATAATAGGGAAATCTCACCACAACTAATTCCTAATCTGGTTGTCCAGGGTGATGGGTCATCTTTTATTCGAATAGCTTCAGATGCAAGCAAAGGAAAGTTTGAGAGAAAATAGTGATGGGGGAGCTAGCTTCTGGTGGTGGTTGTTGCTGTTGCTGTTGCTGTGTAATATTAGTCAAATAAGTTATATATATTGGATTGAGATTTCAATGAGGACAAGAGGGGAAAGTAAGGGGAATAATAAGATAATATGGCTCAAGTATTTCCAAATTGGGTATGGAAAATTTGGCCAATGTTGTTGTTGTTGGAAGTTTCTTTTGTGCAGGCCTAGCTAAGGAATATGTTGGGAAAGTGACGTAATATTTTAGGAATGTACAGATCGAAGGTGATGATCGATGCCTACAAACATCGATCCGTACGTATGATAGGGTTAGTATTTAGTTTCATCATTACTTTGTTCCTCTCATGGATCATGAGGAACTTTTGACTCAATTGATGATGATGATACCGCTTTGTTGGATTTTCGTTGTAGATTTCCTACAAAAGAGATTATTCTTAACTTTCTTGTTTGTGTGTAAGCTTTTTGTTTCGTCATTATGTACAATGATATACAATGATTTTACTATATATATAAGTTGATTCTTACTAATTAATTACTTTCTCTTGTTTATTTATTTCATGGCTTTTACTTAAAATTCAAATTCAAGATAGTGATTATGATATTATGTTTAATCATTTATACACAAATTTCAAATTACTAAAAGATAGAGAATGTAAATATTTAATTAATATTAATTCTAAGAAATAATAACTAACACCAAAAATACTCATGCAACTGGTTGAGAACAATGTATAAGAAACACCAATGGATTGAGATGGCGTAAATTCTAAATTGCTTTACTCTTAATATTCTTTTAACAAAAAATTATCTTTTTCTTTCTTATTAAATTACACTCCACAATAATTTTCTTATCTTCTTCAAAACTATTTTAATTTTTTGTTATTCCATAGGCTTGGTTCTCTCTGTCTGTGTATCTGAGTCCTGCCAGCTGGAGTGTGTGGTGGTGCGTGTTTGCGGTGCATGCTACATAGGCTCTGACAACAGTACCACGTGGCCCTTCGCCATGCCTGACGAGTTCCACGTGCGATCCCACGCGTTTGCCAGCTAATCCTCAAATCCCAAATTCTTTTTCTTCCTCTTCTTCTCTCACACTCACATACAGAGACAAAGAAGAAGCCCCCGGCTGGTCATCCATGACGATGGAGTCTGGGCTCCAAGCGCATCACCATGTGTCAACTATCCACCTCAACGTGAAAGCGGTTCGAGAAGAACCCAGAAGAGATCTTGAAGCTCAACAAGGTTCTAGAGGTTGAAAACTTGAAAAGAAGGGACGAGAGGGTGGAAGGAGTGTTGTGAAAGAGGAAAGTGAGGATTTTTATGAGGATGGTAGTTGCAGACTTCAAGAGTGTAAGAGAAAGGGAGAGGGTAGTTTAGGGAATATGTAGAAAAGGTACTGCTGGCAGAAGGTTTTGGGAGATTTTATCTAAATTTAGAAAAGCAAAAAACAAAAAAATTTAAAGAAGTTGATAAGAGTACCGAGGAAGGAACATGTCTGAGATTATGGAATAACCGACATTTGGGATAGAATGGTCAAAGGTCTCAAAGACGTGGGCTTCATGCGCCACTGGGGAGTTCGTCAAACAAGAAAACTTTTTTTGCATACACTAGAAAGTTGTCAACGATGATGTTTGTTTTAATTTAAACAAGTATTTTCCAATTTTGAAAAGATGAGAAGGGAGAGAGGGAGTCAGGATTCTTATGTTGGGGTCGGATTAGTATAATAATGCTATTAAAAATACAACAGAAAATTTTTACAAACTCTTTTTGTCTAACCCCTGTACGTTTTTGTACCTTGTACTTCAATTTTTCCTATTACACCGAAAAAGAAAGAAGCTAATGGCATTGTAAGGGCATTCGCGACACGCAAATGAAATAATTTCCGTCTAATTAGACAAAAATTAGTAACGGCGAGTTTAAATTGAAAATTTTTAAAACATTATAAAAATACATTGCCAATTTTTAAACATTAGAATTCAAATTAAAAGCACCAGTTAAAAGCTAATGGAACGGAATGGCCATTTGAGCACCAAAATCATCACTGAAAATCCGACAACAGATACGATTAAAAGCACTAATAAACAATTAAAATTGAAAAGAAAGAAAGAAAAGAAAAAAAGGCCACACTTAAAATTATTCATACTTGCTCCAAATCGAAATTTAGTTAAACGATGCTGGCCCAACATCACTAGGCCAACACATGATACACGAGGTATACGCATATCCACCCATTTGCACTTCAACAACCACACATCAGACTGACAAATAAGTTCGATGGCCAAAAAAACAACACGCCCACCCTAAAGAAGCACCCAAAAATACAAAAAAAAAAAAAGAGAGAAAATAAATTATAGATGGACAAAGAACTAACATATATCCAGCCTAAAAAATTTTGCACATTTCAGGGCCCGATGATATTAAGAAAAAGCAAACTAGCTAGTTATCCTAGATAAGCACGCTGAAAAGATTTGAACCCTATTCTAATCTATCAAGTTCCAACACCCTTTACAATAGTCGTCCTGTAGAATAGCTTGTCATGACCTCTGGAGGACACATTTCTCATAGAGAGCAAGGATGTCTTTCTTGTTGGGATTCCTCAACTGCAGCAATTCAGCACCGAAGTTATGCTTTGTTAGTTCCTGCTTGAGTTTCTGGACAGTAAACTTTGTATAATCCTCCGGATTGCTATGCTGGCTATTGTTGTCCTCGTTGCCCTTGAACACCGAACCACCGTCTTCAGAGTGCATGGTCTTCAGCGGGCTAGTGGTGCTCCTGGTCTTCTTATTTGCTCTCAACATCTTGTCAGTTGTGTCCATGTCTTGAACAGATTCCACACCCATTTCAAAGTCATCTACTCTTGGACGTTTCCCATGGGAAGCGGTCCTAAGCTTGCTATCCAATGCTGTTTCATTTAGTCGAACTTTGGTAAACTCTTGCTGAAGAATATCTATTTTTGCTTGTGCAGCTTGTAGCTGAAGAGATAAGGCGTCTGCCCTGTTGTTAGCCTCCACATGTGCCGCACGTTCGGAGTCCAGAAGACTCTGAAGGGCTTGTACAGTAGTGGCCCTTTGTTCGTTGTTCGATGCCAGCAGTGACTCTATTTCTTTCTCCCTTTCTTCAACTCTTGCTTCTAGTAGCGCAACTTTCGAAAGGGCATTCATCTCTGACTCACGTATTCTCTCTACTTGATTTGCGTAGTCATTCTTCTGCCTCTCCAAATTTTCAATTTGCCTCTCAGCCCTCTCAATTTGGGCCAATCTTTCCATTGCCAACCTCTGCATCTCACCCTTCTCCTTTTGAGCAATGCCTGATTCAGCCCGAGCTTTATCAGCAACTTCAGTTGCTCTCTTGGCTTCTCTTTCAGCAATGTTGCACCTTTCCTTTACTTCGTCAAACCGTTTGAACTCAGATTCGTACTTCTGCTCCAAATGGATCTTCTCCTGTTCCAGCATCCTTGCTTCTCTCTCAAATGATTTGGCCTTATCATTTACACTATCTAACTTCTCATTCAACTCTTTGATTTCAAGCCTCACTGATGATAATTCCGCATCATAACTCCTCACTTTTGACTCTGCAACCTGCAAAGGAATTGTCAGTCAAGCACGGCCATTAATCGTATGCATACACACAATCGTAGTCATGGATTGCTACACATGAATATGTTGCTCTATGTGTGTGTGTGGGTGGGTGGGGAGGTGTTATATAAAGTTTGCTTTGCTTAATGAAACAGATCAAAGACACTCACCTTCAACTCTAATTTTAGAGTAGTCAAACACTGCTCAGCATGCTCGAGCTTTGCTGCCTTGTCCTTTATTTCCTCTTCCTGCATATTTATTGATAATGAAAATATATAATCCACATTATTCTCAGGCACATCATTAATGAATTGAAGTAGAACCATATAAAACACATGTGCCGGTAGATGAGTGTGTGTGAGAGATAGAGAGTTTCACCTTTTCAGCCAAATTGCAAGAGAACTCTTCCCTCAGAACATCTTCCCTCTGTTGTGTATGCTTAGTTGTGCGTTCTTGCACAACTGCTGCCTTCTCTAGAGCAGCTTTTGCTTCTCTCACGGCAATATCATATTTCCTTTTCCATTCCTCCGCCTCCTCTTGAGCAGACTGAGCTTGTTCCTGAGCAGCTCCAAGCCTTGCTTCAGCAGCACTGCTTCGAGATTTGAGAACTGCAATTTCTGAACTGGATTGATCTTCCTCGGCTCTCTGCTTTGATAAGACCTGTTCATATTTTCTTTTCCAGTCTGAGGATTCTTGCTTGGTAGAATCCAAAGCTTTCAATAAGCTTGAACACCTTTCCTCCAGTGAACTGCAACTACCCTGTAAATTAGCTATGCGACTCATATATTCATCAGCAAGCTTCTTCTTGTCCTTGATAGCATCTTCATAACGCTTCAGATATTCAGACTTATACTTCTCACTAGCTTCCAGCTGCTTGTTAAGCAACCCCATCCTATCTTCAATGGAGCGGCATTTAAGCATGAGGGAACTCTTCTCTGTCCTGACTTGCTCAATTAACTTCTTGGCGAGATCGAGTACTTGACCTTCCAAACTGGGAAGTTTGATAGCATTAGATAGACACAAATCCAAGCAGAGAACCATATAACACCCCCAAGAAAGAAAACAAAACAAAAGAACACTAATACAAACCTGTGTTGCAAAAACACAGCCAATTTCTGCCATTTTCCTGGACCATGGGATGATGCCTCATACTCGGATAGAAGAGCATCAAGAACCTGCATGACATATTTAAGACAAAATTCAATGGGAAAGGTATTTCCGGGAGAAATTTAATGACAAAAACCATTTATTCAGGTAATAAAGACAGCATGTGTTATATATCATGCAGAATGAACATGACAAGTGTTATTAGCTCTAAACCCTCCTGAACAAACTAAAGTCCCAATTAAAAGAAAGGATGAGAAATTAAGCAGTTTATGCAAGAGAAAGTAAATATAAGGGAATCTCAAACAACTATCACATTCACAAACCAAAGAAAGTAAAGCTCAAAGTTTTAACCTCTAACAATAAATGCTTTATGTAGAGACAACTAGAGACGTTAAAAGCCCTTACCACAAAATTGGAAGATTTGTGCTCGTTTGTCTTCACATAAAAGAAATCAATAGTTTCAAATATATGCCTGACATACAAGTATGGCAATACTAGAAATCAAAAAGCATACATTCCCTTAAGACCAACCAAGCTGCTCAGGACAATTTAAAAGATAGTTGCTCATAGTTCATCGAGCATAGCCTGCCCACTAGATCTCCTCCCACATTAGAGGGAGCAAAAAACTGCACCTCCGACACCGATCTGACACCTCAAACCTGACCTGTTGACTTCCAACATCTGTCAGTGTGACGATCAGAAGGTTTTTCAGACTTCCAACGCATGTCGGGTCGGAAAAGGATGCTCAGAAATCCCTTCCAACCCAACCAAACTTTATATTTATTTTAGAAAGAGAGAGAGAGAGAACCTATCAGATAAATTACAAGCAGTCACAAAGATCACCATGACCACCATCGATAGCCTTGGGAGGTTGTCAAGATTCTCAGATCTTTGCTGTTCACATCGATGCAGACATGAAAGTTTCTCAAATTTGAGCCACCATCTACGTCCACATACCATGGCCTCAAACCTCCGAACCTCACATGTCAGTTGTCACAGAGGTGAAAGTATCAAATCTGAGCCACCATCCATGGCCTCAAACATCCACAGCATTGACACCAACTCAACTTCTGAGCCAACATTGTCAAAAAAACCCTGGGGTGCAGGTCAGCCCAGAACAACTGTTCTGCTTCCAACTTCTGTTGGATCGTAAGTCCGAAGGGTGGGGTTTCCTACCAAATTGGGTTGGTGCCACCCCTACATGTCATCACAAAAGTTCAAAGCACCCTTTTGAGACAAACCAGGCTATCAAAACCAAGATTTCACTTGGATATGCTTACTAGGAAGGGAAAGACTTTATTTTTTTTTCATGACTTGTCAAATTGTTACATTCATCATCTTTGAAAAAACAAAAGGGCACGGTAACTATAAAGTCTTTTTTATTATAAGTAATCAAAATATTATGAAAAGCGAAAGACGCAACCTGGATATACAGGAAGCATACAAGAGAAACACCTAACTAGAAGGATAGTCTTCTTCAAACATATATGGTGTCTATTTCATAGAAGTACAATTCTTGCTCCATTAAGATCCATTAATCAGCTAGCCTCCTACCACTTTTTCTTACCCCTACTCAATGCTATCACATGTCTAATTGACATGACAGACAAGTCAACTTAATTTTTGAGGTAGTAACAGTTACAATAGCATGACTATTTTTGAGGTAGTAACAGTTACAGTACTCAGTGGGGCTTTTTGCAAAGTTTATATAACATGCATGTAACTTTAACTATTCCCTATGAGAACTAGAACTGGATGCTTACCTTCACAACATTATCTATGTTTGCATCAGAAGCATAGCAAGCTGCTCTCAGCCTCTTTTCCATGCTTTGTATAGCATTTGAATTTCGCAAGTCTGCCTCCATATATGCAGTCCTTCTATAATCCTGCATCAATGGGCCAATTTGAATTAATAAAACCAGATGCAAACATCACCTTGTAGATGTATAAGCACAATAATAACATCTATACACATAAGGATAAACAATTAAGGGAGAATAAAAAAGGGAAAAAAAAAAAACTTCATAGATCCCATTATTCACAAATCCATACTGAAAATAATAATAATAATAATGTGAAATGTTGGGTTGTTGGTCTTTATCAGGCCTGATCTCTCTTTTAACCATGAAATGACCTATAACCAAGAACAAATAAGTACAAAAGTGAAATACAATATGAATAAATTAAAATTTTAGGTTTTAAATTACCCTCTATTCTGTCTCTTTCTCCTATTATTTTGTCACCTCTTTTCTCTCTTTTCCAAACTATCTTATCCACAAATTCAAAAGAAAAAGAGAGGTCATAAGAACATCTGCAATGAATGGCAAAAAATGCATTGAAATTGTAGGACATATGAACGAGGTCTAGGTAATATACTAGTTAGATTAAGCATAGAGCAAATAAATAAGCTTCCAACCAATTTGGTCAGCCTGCGGTCAGTACCGATCACATAGTCAAAGATTCAACACTAATAGGGCTTTTGAGCAATTTCATTGCCCTCCATGTACCTGATCTTTTTGGAAGTGATACGTAATAAAATATTTATAATATTAAACCAAATCAGAAATAAATTTAAGGGAAAAGTCCACATATTCTCCTTAAACTACCATCCAATTGACAATGTCACCTCCAAACTTTCAATTGTAACAATGTCCCTCCCAAACTACCAAAATATGTCAATGTTCCTCCAATGACAAAACTACCCTTAATAAAATAAAATAAAAATACTAAAGCTTCTAAAAAAACCTAAAACTAAAAAAAAAAAAATTAAGGGTTAAATACTCCAAACCCCCCTGGGGTTTGGTAACTTTATTTTTTTCCCCCTGGGGTTTCATTTTTATCATAGGAGATCCCTGTGATTTTGATAAGTGACCAAATTAGTCCATCCGTTAGTTGACCGTTAGGACTGACACGTGGACCAATCAGACGTCGACACGTGGCACATATATTAATTTTTTAATTTTTTTTTTTTTTTAAATTAAAAAAATATATTTT
The DNA here is from genome assembly GCF_965113065.1 of Corylus avellana. NCBI lineage: Eukaryota > Viridiplantae > Streptophyta > Magnoliopsida > Fagales > Betulaceae > Corylus > Corylus avellana. The sequence continues at coordinate 40,796,402 of NC_142490.1, read as the reverse complement.
TTTTTTAAATTAAAAAAAAAAAGTATTTAAAAAAAAAAAAAAAAAACGGAAAACATTGGGGGTGGCTCGAATGGCCAAGAGCCACCCCCAATTGTTTTTCTTTTCTTTTCTTTTCTTTTTTTTTTTTTTTTTTTAAAAAAAAACATTTTTTTTTAATTAAAAAAAAATTAAATTGGTACCACGTGTCAACATCTGATTGATCCACGTGTCAGTTCTAACGGTCAACTAACGGTCAACTAACGGATGGACTAACTTGGTCTTTTATCAAAACCCAGAGGGGTCCTGTGATAAAAATAAAATCCTAGGGGGTTAAAAATAAAGTTACTAAACCCCAGGGGGGTATTTAGTATTTAACCTAAAAATTAATTAATTATCATTAAAATAAAAAATAAATTTTTTTTTAAAAAATTGTTTTATAATTTTTTTAAATAAAAATTTTCGTTTTTTTATAAAAAAGCCTTTTTTTTTTTTTTAAATAAAAATTTCCGTTTTTAAAAAAATATTCATTTGAAAAAAAATAAAAATTTCATTTTAAAAAGAAATTCCTTTTTTAAATAAAAGTTTCATTTTAAAAAAAATTAAAAAATTAAAAAAAAAAAAATCGAATTTATAGGGGTATTTTTGTCTTAATTTTTTTTTTGATAAGTAAAAAGATGAATTTTTTTTTTTTTTTTTTTGATAAGTAATGATGATATATAAAAAGAGCGCAGAGGGGCGCAACCCACATACACGGGAAATATAAACAGAGAGCGCCTAGGAGGGAGAAAAATGAAAAAGAAATTCAAAGAAACTAATCACTAAAGGAGCTAGCCAAGCGGCCGTCCAAGAGTAAAGAGTAAAGAAGAAAAAATGAGTCAATTCCTTTATGGTCCTAGTGAAATTTTCAAAACATCTAGCATTTCTTTCATTCCAAATACACCACATAAGACACAAAGGGATCATCTTCCACACAACTGCGCTTCAAGATCGTCCTCCCGACCACCAGCTAGCAAACAAGTCCCTCACCCGGCAAGGCATGAGGGACTTGTTTGTCTTAATGATAAATATATACAGGCATTTTTATCTTTTTCCTAACTTTGGGGGGAATATTGGCAATGTTTTGGTAGTTTGAGAGGGACATTGTCACAATTAAAAGTTTAGGGGGGACATTGTTAACTGGGTGATAGTTTGAGGGGGGTATATGGACTTTACCCTAAATTTAATTTCCTAGTTAAATATAAAGTTCAGAAGATGCAGCCTATGTGCTGCTCAAAATACAAAATACTGATTAGACACTACCAGATATTTTCTAACATTAGAGATATTTTATCTAGATAGTTTCAAATCAGATAATGATCAACCATGAGAACTTAAGCTTATAATTACACCATAGACCTTTGTGTGCCCTGTGATATGACCCAGGCTTTGTATTTGAAATCATTGTTTTGAGTTCTTTATAAGTGATTTCCCAAGTTTTCCACCTACAGGTTGCAAGCTAAAAAAAAACCTTGCGATATAATGAGGTAATTTAAAGAAAACATTAAAACACATACATATGAAAGATAAAGCATGTCTGAGCACATCTGCATGCATGCATTTGTACGCTTTTTAATTCCAGAGACTTGTACTACGCTACTCTACTGAGGTCCAAATAATTGTCAAATCAAGTTTAATCGAAGTATTTTATAATGGTGTTTTTTTAGAAAACAGTTACCTCGAATTCTTTTCTAAAAAATTTCTGGAGAAGCCCCTCATATTTCTTCCTTGTGGAACCTCCACCAACAGCACCAGCATCAAACGCAGCCAGGGATTTTCGAACTGCTTCATCATGTGCTTCCCTTAATGCAACCTAAAACACTGGAATTAGAAAATAATGGAAATATCCAAGAACTAAGACATAAAACATCACTTACTTCCTCAGGCGGCTTTGAACGATCAAAAGAAGACCTATAAACCTCAGTAGCAGAATCAAACGCTCTTCTACACTCGGCTTCTTCAACACTCTGTAAAACAATAATATCAAAACTATATAAGAGAAAAGTTTTATCATTTAATCATCTGACACTGGATTATTTTCTTTCAAAAGTTCTTTGAGGTTTCTTCATTCTTTAGTGAACACTGTACTTTAAGATTTACAAAAAGATAAACCACTTGAATTTTCAATGGTATATAACAGAATGAAAACATGTAAAATAAATATTTTATATCGCTTGAACTGCACTAAGGGAGAAAATTTTACATAGATAAAGGCAAAATAGCTATCTGGAAAAGAAAAAGAAAAGAGAACATTACATGAGACTAAAGGCCATGGAAGTGAAGAGGGCATTTTTTTTTTGATAAGTAAAGAGGGCATTTTGAATTTTCACATCTTTGGTTCGCTTTAATGAAAAGCATGGCTTGTGGTCTAAATCCTCAGTTTTGAGCAAAATTTCAGTATTTCTTTAATGAATGGACAGTAAAAGTACATCATCAAACATTCTAGCTTAGCAACCATTTTGTTCTCTTGATAAATATTTGATAGGTTTGACTACATTTGACCCGCATGTGGTTTGCCTCGCATTTGAGTTGCCAATTTATAGTTTAAAAACATCACAGGTCACTTTTAATTTTTTTCGGCTCCTAATCTTTAAATTTGAATGAATAATTATGTGCCTCGAAAAAAAAAACAAAACAAAACAGAAAACACATAAGAAACCTTATTACAGTTTGAATACATTAACTCTCATGAATCAAAAGCAAATATAACTTAATCTCAAGCGGGTAAAATGCAACTTCTTTAACCAGAGGTTGAGATAGGTTGAGACTTCAATCTCGACCTAAATCATGGGTGGATAGAGTGTAATTATCCCAATCGCAACTTAATCTCAAGCGGGTAAAAAGCAACTTCTTTAACCATAGGTTGAGATAGGTTGAGAATTCAATCTCGACCTAAACTTATCAAAAAAAAAAAAAAAAAAAAAAATTCAATCTCAACCTACATCATGGGTGGATAGAGTGTAATTATCCCAATTTGATACCAAAGTGTCGAGAGAGCTTATGCGCCCGTTACATCGTATATGGACTGAATAAGCTATTTAAATGTAATGGCAACTTTTTGGTCCTAAAGAAATGATAACAAGCAATCCTTAAAAACGAATTTACTACCACAGCTAGCCAAATCCGTGTCTGGAATGGATAAGTTGTTGGAGCTGGATCCCAAGTCTTTAAACATGGAAGAGACACAATATTTTTCTTTTGCTCAAAGTGCTTATTTATAACTTGATAGCAAATCATAATTTAAGTTGACCCTCATGCAACAGTTAAAAGTTTTTCTTCTCTGTAATATTGGAGTCCAGTCATGCCAAAGAATTCTTGTCATAAATAGTCATCTTAATGACCATTTGAAAGTACCCATATGAGCAGTATGTTCTACCATTCCTCATCGAGTCCTGTCTCCAAAATTACTCTTCCATATTAACAATAATAATAACAAAGAGGCTGCAATGAAAAAGCTCCACCATTTGGTTTGTAATGGTTTTCTGGTTATGTAAACGTAAACATGCATCTCCTTCAAAGGCTACATTCCAAATCTGACATTGTACAGGTTAATGACATTTAATATAAGCTCCACATGCCTCTCAAAAACAGTAATTGTTACCACATCATATGATTGAAAACTTTCCTCCACTTATAGTGAGAGTTTCATTTCTTTAAACTGCTATGATGAATGCAAATTTCCTTATGATGCATGCAAATAAACAATTTGGAAAACATACCCAACACTTTTTTCAAACTAAACATTATAAAAGTTACAAGAGAATTTCAGAAATAATACTAACCTGCCATGAGGAGGATATTGTAGGCACTGCACCATTATTGAGAGCCTCTAGATAAGATTCTGTAATACCAACCAGTATGGGACCCGTCATTACAGTTGCACCGACTTGCTTTGGCCTTGTTCTCTCAAAAACAAACTTTGTCAATGCATCCAATCCAGATTTAAATTCAGGCCTTAGTTTGTCCAACTGCATGCAAAACAAAGTACTTAAATATACAAATAATATACCAAAAAGAAAAGATGGCAAAGTGAGCATTAAACAAGAAGAATAAGTTAACAGGATATGTGAGAACCAAAAGGTACTAACCGAAATCCGGTCAAGTCTCTGTAGATCATTTTCATTGTTCAAAGGTCGCACAAGGGTGAAGCATTCTCTATCTGGAAAAAGAGCTCGGATAGAGTCTCGAATCTATGAACACAGTTACAAAATTAGCAGCACCAAAACGAAAAAAAAAAAAAAAATTAGAAGATTCAAAATCCCCTGGTCACCCCTACAATTATTTAGAAGAGCCTATGATAGGCATACTAAAACCATAGACGAGAACAAATTACACCCAAAAAAAAAGGATAAGCAAGAAATAGATAATCCCAGTAGAGAAAAATTCTTGAAAAGTAGGAGCAGCAAGGATGATCCCTCTGATTCAAACAACTGCCATACAAATAAATGGAGAGGTGACCGAACAGCTACGACCGCTTTAACTACAAAAGATGGATGCAAAAAGATTGTTTTTTTTTTTTTGTTGTTGGATGTATGCTGAATACCAATACTCCATTTGTTTCAAAATATGCATGGACATGACCATAATTAAATCAATCCTTTTAGTTTTGGATTGTGCAATGTGCAGTGCACAAAGTAAATGCATCAAGGTTTAAAGTTTGGTTAACCACAGAAATAAGCATTCCCTATGTCCCAATTCAAATGCATTGCTTTCTTTTTTGACACGTTCCAAAATACATGTTCACTTTCCAAAGTGGAAGTTCTCATTTCTGCAATTGCCCTGTTTTATCCTTAATTTTTTTTAGAGAAAAACAAACAAGATTCTTGTTAGAAGTTTGCCCCCTTTAATATGAAGTAAAAGATATTTTAGTAAGATTACTAGCTAACAATCTTGAGACGCTCGCTCTTCTCAACTACGAAAACACGCTTTTCATAAGGTAGTTGCCAAGCGAAACACTTTTAAAAATAACAAAACACTGAAAACATTTTTTAGAAAACTTCTTAAGCCTTTTTATAGCAGTATTTTGACAAAATACGTGCATTTTTTTTTTTTTTTACATGTGGAGGTTGACTTATTACTTACAAAAAAAAAAAAAAAAATAGAGAGATAGCCGCACAGCCATTTCCAACAGAGGAGAGGGATGGGCACACGGCCACCCCAACAAGTTAGGGATGGCTGTGTGGCTACCCCAACCAAATAAGAAGTGGTCGTGCAGCCACCCCTCTCCTCATATAATTTCCCAGCAATCTTAATAGAATAACTAAAACAAGACTCAGAAAGTACCTCATTTTTGGAACCAATATCTTTCCCACTACCTTGAACTGGCCTTAAAGCAAGCTCCAAGTAGTCACGGGGTGTTATTCTTCTATTATCCTCTACTAAGTCCAAATAGAAGTCCTGCAAAATATTACCTAGCAATTTAATCACTTAATAGAAGGAAGCAATATATATGCCTCCATGTTTACACTCACACACACACTACATGCATATATGGTAGAGTATAAATAATTAATCACATAACAAATTACCCTTAGAAGCCAAACAAAGATTGGGGAGAATTGGCCAAGTTCAGAAGCAGTAGTTCTTCCTCCAGAGGCTCTAATACGAATATGCTTTGTCATTTGAGTGACAAGAGAGAGATGATCAATTGCAGTCTCATCTATACCGCCCATCTAATTAACAAGAAGAAAGTAAATAGGCAGATCTAGCAATAAATCCACAGAGAAAAATTATATCCCACAAAGGATGAGAGAGAGAGAGAGAGAGAAAAACTCTTTAGACAATATACTCTAACTTGACTAAAAGTGTATCTAATCAAAAATTAATTAATTAATTAATTAGAAGAAGTAGAGAATAAGCCATTCTCAATTATATTCTGCAAGTGATGTTGCCCAGAAGGATCAAGGTCTTAGCATAAGTTGCCCCAACCTGGTTGTAGACAAACATGCTAGATAACAGGACAGCCAAAGAGAATATCTGGGTGCTGTATGTTCCCTGTTAAAGAAGTAAGATAAACAAAATCATAATCAATAGAAAGATCAAAAAGAAAAAACTAAATATTCAACAGCTAAAAGGATCCTCAGTATTAATATAGCAGATAGTTATGCAGCTGCAGAATAAAAACTGAAATTCATCATATCCAAATAAATTAAATCAATAAAAAAAAATCCAACAATGCATTAAAAGCATTACAAGCAAAGTAAATATTATTAGTTTATCAACCATAAAAATGAGCAATACACAAAATCGTCAATAACTCATGAGCGTAAGGAATGAAAGCTGACCGTTTGATCATAAGCATCTATTCCTTCACTATCTAATAGTAAAAGGTTATACTCAGTTCCATCTAGAGCAGTTCTCTTCAAGGGTGCACTCCACAACCAAAGCCCCTTTGTGCACGGCCGATGAGTTGAAGCCACTTGAAATCCACTACTCCTCCCAAGAAGCTATAACACAAAAAGTTGAAGCATAAGACTCAGTTAAATTGCGATTCATGACATTTGAATAATGATCATAGTAATACGCAAACATAAATAATTATAAGAAGAATCAACTAAGAGAACAGGATCTCAATACTTCAAATTCAAATAATGGTCCGGATTCCATATAGATTTTCAGCAAGCAGTACATTAGTAACAACAAAACAAGGACATTACATTACAAGATAGGGATATTGAAAAGGAAATATTATTTAAAAAAAAAAAAACTTTGATAGAAGTGGGATAAACTCTTTTTTTTTTTTTTTTTTTTTGTCAAAAGAAAATGTTCAAAATCTTATGGTTTACTAGCAAAAATAGCTTCACAGTCATTCTTTGAAGCAGATAAAAAAATGGCCTAAATATATGAACAGATTTTATCTGCTTCCATCTCAATGTCTTTGATTTAATCAAATCCTAATCTAACAACGAAGATCATGCCCATTTACTGAACAATATGGAAAGAATTTCTTGAGCAAAATTTTCTTTTCCTTTTCCTTTATAAGTAATTACACATGCACCTGGTGGATCTCAACCCCATGGTCGGAACTATATAACTGTGTTTAACCACAAATATAGACGAATAATTGCAAGAATACATTCTTCTCCATTCCAACCAAAACATTCAAGACTGAATAAGATAATGCCCAAAAAGCGCTTATCGTATACAATATACAAGCAAATATTTTTCCTTCCTTCACAGATAATTTCAAACTCTCAACTTCATTTGAAAAAGGCATGCTTAAACCAGTCAGGCACAAAATCTGGTAGCAGCATCTAGTTTGAAAGGAAGACTAGAAAAAGAGGCAGAAACAGGTAAGTAATCAATAACAATTATTGTAAGTTTCTAACACTTCCCCCATGGGGATGAAATGAACGGGATGCAAAAATCATGGATTAGCCAATGGAATTTGCAAATGTGTGCTATTATGGCCTATAAAATTACTTGGCATCTAAAGAATCAAAACAAGGCATAAGCAGTGCCAGAAATGTATGGAACTTTGTCTCCCTTCTGAACTGTCAATAGCACAGAAGGAAATAGGTAGAGAAACCATTTATGAGGTTGGCTTTAAAAAGGCAGAGAAAAAGCTAAGAACAATACTTCAGTCTTCCAACACCTATGAATATTAATTAATTAATTAATTTATTTTTATGTTGGGGAATCTCTCCAAGGCAGGGCCCTTCGGACCCACCCCTATAGAATAAACCCCGGTCCCATATACCGCACCCTCGGAAGTTTCTCTACACGGAACTGGTTAAGTCGCTAGCTTTTCACCAGGGGGAGTGGCCCCAAGGGATTGTTTGCACCCATGAGGTATTGAACCTTAGACCTTGAAGAGAGTAAACCTCAAGACCAAGGCCTTCACCACTTGGGCCAACCCCTTGGGGTTTACCTATGAATTTTAATTTATATAACTGTTTTATGCCAATTTTTTGACACATTAGCCAGTTTTGCTATCTCAACTCCCTTGACTAAGACGAGTTTCTGCAGTACTACTGCTTCCTTTATCTATACTTCATGCCATGCTACTCTCCACAAGTCGCAAGAAGAGTCTATCACAAAGAGTATGTTCAATTTTAAGTTTAACCGAAACAATTCACATGAGGTACTAAAAAAATTGTATATTTTTCTTTTATTGGGAAGTTACATTTTCAGTTGGTTTTAAAACCCCAACCTCACTCTCCATGTTATTCTTATAGGGGGAAAAGGTGCCATTTGAGCTAATGCTTATAATATCCCCCAAATTATAAGACTAGGTTAAAATTATCCTTCATAAGAGCATTAGGCCTATATAGGATTTTTTTTTTTTTTTCCCATAAAGTAATAAAGTTAAATTCAAAAATAAGAAAGCTCAAACCACTCCAAGGAAAATTAGTGGCATCAACCACTGATAATGCCATCTCATTTACTTCTGGCTCTAAATACAGCTAATGGTGCGAGACAATGGCATCTCATTTGCTTATGGCCCTAAATACAGCCAATGGTCAAGCACATGACCAATGGCTCGCCTGAAACAGTCAGGATAAAGGCTTTATTGATTCGAGCTCAGTATAAACATTGTCCCTCTCATCTAATTTCCAAGACTACTGAGGCATAAGAATCCATTAATCCTTCTCTTCTGTCCCCTTGCTTTCCATCTTAACTAAAAGCCACAGGCTTCATTCTTTCCCTTCGCATATTGGATTTTTTTTTTTTTTTTTGCAAAACCTCTTTCAATAGTTTGAGCCCTAACTTAGCTTGTACCTCAAAATAACTCATTATCATAACTACTGCCCAAGCAAGCTACCCCAAATGTCTTCTCTGAGCAATTACCTATGTAGGCAACAGGACAATTTGCAACCCACCACTTCCATCGGTCACCCACTGCACATGCTGCCTGCTCCTCCCTTTTCATGGTTTATGGCACTAAGCTCCACCACCACATACTACCAATCTTCTCTAGTTTACTCTCTTTGGTTCAGGCTCCATAGAAAACACCAGGTACAGCAAGCTTCGGGCAGCAGGGCACAACAAGTCGCAAAGTCTTGGCCTCTCAACATGATTTGTATTGCATGGCAGCACTCAACTTTACAAGCTCACCTTAAGCGACAGAGCAGCCAAATCATCTTCTCCTAACATTCTTCACCAGCCCGAGGCAGTGATACTTTCAAATTGCTGTTGAAAGTTACTTTACCAGCAATGATACTAAATAGTATTACTAATGTCCACAGCATTCCGTGAAATCAGAAATGCATTCTCATATTAGCACACTGGAAGGTACCTAGAGAAACAATAGCCATTCTAATGCTTACGAAGGTTACTACTTATCAAAAAAAAAATGCTTACGAAGGTTACTTTTTCAGCAACCATGCCTAATACGAGTACTAAAGCCTCTCCTAAATTGCTCAAATCACAAAGCCACTCTCCAATTAACATACTGGATCAGTTCTCTAGCTTTAAAACCCTAAAAGACCAACTAAAGGAAAGCACTACTCAAGTCGAAGAAAAATCCACAAAACCCTAAATTTCACACACACAAAAGACTAACCTGGTTAAGAATATAGCTCTTGCCCTGGCGAGCGCGGCCGCAGACGGAGACAACGCCGACGGGACCTTTGACGAGCTGGAGCGCGGCCACGGCCTCCGGATCCATCTGGAACTTCCCCTTCTCGTCGCAGTACACGAGCCGGATCGGCCTTGCCGGTCCGGTCACCGGCGGCCCCGGCGAGGTGGAGGGAGCGTAGGACGAGTGTGAAGTGTCGGAGGGGGAATTGTCATTCCCTCTGAAAAACCTCATCATCGTCGTCGTTGTCCCTCGGATTCTTCTTTGCTCTGTCTCTGCTTTTGATTATCGTTTTTCGTTGCTTTCGATTTCTCTTTTGACCTTCCTTTGCTCTTCTTTTTCAGGTCTTAGAAAGAAGGGTTTAAAATTGGGGAGGGAAATGTGGAGCGAGAGTGAGTTTCGCCTTTTGGGCTTTATATATACTGGACTGGAGAAGGAGTATCAAATTACGACTATGTACCGAAATTGTCAGAACGCTATTTCAATTAGCGAAAGGGTGTTTCGGTCACTGTGGTCGATGACTCTAGTAAGTCGTAACGACAGCGTGGATATAAAGCTAGCTCAGCCAGATAACACGCGATTGCTTTTCCTTTTTTTATTTTTTCCATGAGAAATGCAATATTTTTCTTATATTTTGCTATAAATTTAATACATTAATTATTAAATTTGTGCAGTCCATTATTAACTTATATTATTTTTAGAAAAATCTTTGAGCCTAAATTGACCTCACAAATTTAATGATTAATTTATTAAATTTGTAGAAGAATATGAATCAAATATTTGTAAGAGAACTTAAATATGTTTATAAGAAATTGACAACCATCTTTTATTGAACAGGTTTTATGAGATGAGTTAGGCCCACAGATTTTTTTCATGTTATCAAAGCCTACCATATGACGCCCACACTACTTACCCCATGACAATGACTAGAAAAAATACTGGCTTGTACGTAAGAGAGAGTATTGAGAAATAATCACACATTGCCTGTGAACAAGATTTTGGGCATGTTTATAATGAATGGGCAATACTCTCTTATTAAACTGATTTTATGAAATGAGTTAGACCTATAAATTTCTTCGGGTTATAGGAGTGCGGTCAAAAAAATTTATGGTTGTGAACATCGTGTCATCTTTATACCTTTTTAGCTTTCCTAAAGAAATTCTCCCGTCTAGGATAATATACGGGTGTTGAAGGGCCAAAATAACAATATGAGAGTCTTCTTCAAGAATGAAATTTCTCCGACTATGAGAAGTTAGTTGTTAAAGAATTAGCCAAAGCTTCACCCAAATTAGGGTGACAGGGTGGGCTGATTTGGGAAATCATCCATATAATCCTCCTTTCATTATTGTGGCAAACTGCAGCCTTCGCGGAAATGTTGTCTTAATTTTGAACCTTCCTTGAGAAGGAGGAAGTAATTTCTCCAATGTGATGTGGGTCTCTTGAGTTTCCAAGTAACATAATGTTCAAATGTGACCTTGTTAATATTCTTAGAAATAAATTCACCATCATGAGAGGAGCCATCATGAAGAGCTTTTATTTCTACGGAACTGAACCATAGTAGACCAAGAGCAACAACAGCAAAGATTTGGAAGAAATGAAGATCACGTTTTGGGATGCCCGGGGGAGATGATAAGTTTGATCCAATCCACCATGTTGGAGAAATTAGAGAAAGAATTTGTCCATACTTAGAGCAAAGAACATAAAGGATCGGTTGTGGAAGAGTGGACAATTGATTGAATTTGGGCTTTAGTAGTGTAATAATATTCCAAACAATAATCTTCCATATGATAAGCCTGAGTCTATCACTCAAGTCAATCTTCCAAATTACTTTCCATAAGGAACTAGGGAGAGGGGGAGAAGAAGTGGAAGGTTGGTTGAATCTGTGGGATCTATATTTGGATTCACATATTCAATGGTGAATTGGCATATATCTTGTACGAAGATGAAAAAAAGATGGAAACAAAACTTTTCTCTTATAATTATTAAGTAATTATGGAATACGTAGTTGGCAATTAACATGATTCCCTTAGTTTGCAAGTTTCTCCTTTATTGGTATATTTTATAGAGATTGAATCCTTCTTATTCCTTCACTCATGTTATATTGTCACATGGTATATGCAACATTCGATTTTTCTAGTATTGTGATAAAGCTAATAAATTTATCTGAGGTACATACTTGATAGGTTAAACCAATGAGGCATAATCTAACACTTCCAAGCAAAGAATTAAATTGTCTATATTTCTCGTCCTTTAAATCATATTTGACTAATGCATAATCTAAAAAGTAAAAAGCATGTTTTTTTCAAGTGCCATTTTTATAGACCGAGTTGAAAGTAGTTTGAAGGAAATTGGTGAAAACTACTAAGAGATAGTATTACTTATTTGTTTATTATTTCTCTTGTGTAATTTCTGAGAAGTTGGAGAAAAATAAATGGGTTGTTGGGTATTGAACTCCAATTGGCTTTTGAGAGAAGAAAGAAAACCTACATATTTGACTAATGTTTCAATCTTTTCCTCTGAATTGCCTTTATTGATACTTGAGCTTGTGGACCATGTTTAGTTTAGAAGTAGTTTGGTGCTCTGGCTGGTTGGTGAGAAAATGAAAGAAAATTTCTAGTCCATCATATTCCACCCCCTAGGAATCTTGAATAAGAAATTTCTACTTTATCTCCCCCCCCCCCCCCCCCCCCAAAAAAAAAAAAAATGCACACAATTTGATTTTCTTCTAACTTGTGCACTAACTGTTCTTTTAACTGGTTGTTGAGAAAATTGTATGGCAAGAATCAGAACATTCTCTTAATCCATCCATCATTATTTGTGTAAAAGTCTATGACAGCTCTGGGTATGCGAAATTGTATTCAAGTCTTTGAGTTTATTGTTTGTTGTTGTTGCTTAGGAGATCGACCCAATGTGAGGGTTAGTGGGGTTCATGTTTTATTTTATTTTATTTTAATTGAATAAGGAAAGGGATTACAGTGGAGGGGTTGAAATTTCAGGTTTTCTTTATTCAATTGGTAGGACTATGATAGCAAAATAATTGACTTTGCAAACCCTTTTAGTACTAGAGTCACCATCTTTCAAAAAAAAAAGTACTAGAGTCACCCCGCATTGCAATTTTAGTGTATGGAAGGAAGATGTTTTGATTAGGTGTATTAAAGTGTTGATTAAATGATTAAATTTAAGAAAATTATATCAAAACACCTTGGATAAATGCGCCAAATTTTTTTTTTTTTTTTTTGACAATTTACTCACTGGGTCAATCGAAATGCCAAGAAAATCCCTACCATCAAATTTTTTTAACTGCCATTAGATTCTTTGAAACATACCGTTTTGCCACGTTAACATAATAATTTTTTTATTAATTTAATTTAAAAATTAAATAAAAATTTTAAAAAAATCTCTAAAAAAATACAAGGGGTGGCTTGGCCACCCCAAACCACCCCAGGGGTGGTTTCAAACCCGAACTCCATCAATTCATCTCCATTTAAATAAAATATTCCAAGTGTTAAGTCTTATCCTATTAAAATGAGGTTTGAGCACATACGTGAAGGAGAGTATTAAAGTGTTGATGAAATTATTAAATTTACTTATTTCTATCTGTTTAAGCTTTTAGGGATAAATTGTGATTTAATAAGGTGAATATGTTGTCGAAATTAGGTTGTAAATGAACAGTTTTGACCTAGTTATCCTATATTTCACTTGTATGGCAATATTTTTACAATGCTAAGATCATTTTGCAAGCAATCTTTACCTTAAAATTTACCATCTACTTGAGCGTAACCATAACAACGGAAACCGCGTACGCTTCCTCAAGACCAATTGAATTATAGCATAACTTAGCTCCATCAGGACATTAGTGAAACCCAAGACGACTAATACTAGTCAAGCTTGTGCGAGTGATTCTCCATTGTGGAAAGTCGAACCTACACAATAGTACATTTTCAATATCATGAAATTTTTCTTGGTTGTATGAAACAATCACTTTGTTCCTCAAATGAATTGGGCAAGATTAAAAAGACCAGTTCTCTATCATTCATTTTTTTTGTTTATTTCATTATTTTATGAACTACATTTATTTACTTGTTTTTGTCTTTTCAGCTCATGGTTTTGGCTGATAGAGTTGATAATCCTGACTCTGCCTTTGAAGAGGATTTGAGTGTAATTTTCCATTTTAGAATCTCCATTTCATTTTAGTGCTTAAAAATGACAAAATAAATAAAAATGAACGATTTTGTGATTAAAAACAAATGTAACTAGCTTAGCCAAAATGAAGACGGACCAGGTAAAGTAGTTACAGTTAGTCGTCTACTCATTTCCTTTCTAATTAAAAAAAAAAAAAAAAATGTGTCATGCTCACCATAATAATATGCACCCTCACATACCATAGTCTCTCATGCAAAGAGTAGCATCCTTTCAAGTATCCAAAAAAAAAAAAAGGGTTGTATTTCTTTAACATATGAAACTCTTTGCGAAGAGACACCGTTGCATCTATAAAAGAATGCAATATTAGGAATCGATTGAATGCGAAATTACAGATGGAGATGGCTATTGTATATTATTACCAAGTTCTTCGGAGGAATTATAGAAGTAAATTTTTTTTTGTTCTTCACATTTTGTGCAATGTACCCATTGAAACTTTTTTTTAAAAAAAATATTAGGAATTGGTTGAAGGTGAAATTAAGGATGGGTTTGAAGTTTGAACTTTGGATACTCATGTTTTCTTTATTCACTTTCATTTACATGGTGTGATGATGCACCATTGTTGCAAGTAAGTTTTCAGGAAAAATGTACTTTACTACTTAAAGTTTTACCTCATTTGCAATTTGGCTTCCAATGTTTAAAAATTAACAATGTACCCCAACAAAGTATCAACAATTTGCAATGTAACTCATCTGTTACCCATTTCTGTCTAATTTGACTGAAAATTTCGCACATGCAACATATGTACATTTTTTTGTCTCTACTTTCCAAAATTGCCCCATATTTTTTGACAGAATTCCAAACACATTCCCAATAAAAAAAAAAAAAAACCAAAATCATAAAATAAAAAATAAAAAAAAGGGGTGGCCGTAGTCACTCCTTTGGCCATTTGGGGTTTGGCGGTGGCTTCAGCCACCCAAATTTGGCCGTACTTTGTTGGTGGTTACGATTTGATTTGTAGCAAATCTCGAACAATGTTTTTGACATTTTTATTAAATCTAAAATCCTACGAATTTAGACATGTTTATGTGAGGTTAATAATGGGATTTAGATGATTTGTGTAACATCCCCAGCCCGTTAAGGCTGAGTTTGCCACTTTTCTTCTTTTACAACAAAAGTTCTTGCAAAGATCTATAAGGTCTATCAGAGTACTTGATTTTAAAGGATACAAAAATGTATAAAACATTATTCAAGAGATTTTATTACAAGCGAAATTAGAAAACATTAAACTTTAGTTGCGAAATATCATATCATTACAATAACTTATATGAAAAGACTTTGAAAATTAATAATTATTCCCACCCCATTCCGGCCTCCTATTCCAGCATCCTTTCTACCTGAAAACAATAAATAAAACTGAATGAGCCCAAAGGGGGCCCAGCAAGTAACATCCACGACCATAAATAGTTTTACTCCTTGTTCTCAGTTTTGAAAATCATTTTCGCAAATAAATATAATTCTAGCCATAATAATATCTGTATGTACGGTTGCATCTCCCGTAACATATACATACTATTACATCTAGTAATAGATCATCGTTGTAAATCATTTTTATAAATCATCATCATAATGCATCATTATAAATAATCTTTGTAAATCATCATAGCATATCATCGTTGAAAATATAGTATCATTTTCTCATAATAGGGCCCATGTACACTATTACCCCTGTGCACGAGGGTTGCGGGTCCTTGTGACCATGGCACTGAACTGTGGCCTCAGCCATGCCCGACCGTCAATTAACTCTTTTTCTTGGTGCACTCAACGGTCTGTTGATGGAATACCACCTTCTGGCATAGCCTCCTTCAGTGGTTTCGCCTCCATCCGAGTATCGGTACCGAACTCTCATCTTTACTTATCTTGGGGCCAAAAATACTTTCCTCCATACATGTGCCCTCATTTCATAAACATTTATCTCATCTCTTGTACTTTTCTTTGTACTTCTTTTGATGCATCTTAGGGCAACATGTAGGAGGGTTTATCATCATTTTTCTTTCTTATAATCATCATCATTTCTCAACTTTCTTTTCTCAAAATGGAAACCTTTTTCAAATATAAACTTGTTGTACTTAGAAAGCGTTTAAAGAAATAGAAACTTTCTAGATAATTCATTTAGAAATCCTTCATGCATGCAACATAACTTCATAATACGTAAATAAAATAATCATTTACAATTTACTAAAGAATGAATAAATAGCATGACATGAAGTAACTTTAGAAGGGGTAGTGAATTTACTTACCTCTAGACTGAAGCTAAAAGTGGTATGAAGGAATCCAGTTGCTCCAATATGACTAACACCACTAGTATATCTTTTGAAACTAATTTCTAAAGTCCGCTATCTCTTGTGTTCTTTCTTTCTTGTAGCGCTTGGTCTCGCCCTTTCTCTCTCTGTTCTGAGTAAACACTCTTAGAAAGAAGAAAGACCGAGTAAAAAGCGGAAGAATGAAGAATATATGCAAGAGATGGGAGAGGAGATGAGTGGTGAAAATTCTGAAGGAGAAGAGCTCTATTTATAGGAGAAAATCAAATACTATTTCACCAACCCTATACTATTTCACCAACCCTATACTATTCTACCAACCCTATACTATTCTACCAACCCTATACTATTCTACCTATACTATTCTATCTTCTTATTCTACCATCCTTATACCTACCATTTACTATCCTATTATTTCACCAATTACCATTCTCTAATTACCACTCTCATAAATTTTCCAAGAATTAAAATCCTTAGCTACAATGGATATTAAAATAATCATCATTATCGAAATAATCTATTTAAATAGCTTTGAAAATTCTGGGGCACTACAATTTGATTGTTGTAAATTAAGGGATTAAGTTAAGGAATTTATTTATATTTGGAATTATCCAAATCTCTATTCACTTCTATAAACAGAGTGTTGTACTCATGAGTGTCAAATGATCAAGCAAAGATATAGTCAACTTAAAACACAAACACTCTTCAAAATACCAAAAAAAAAAAAAAAAAAAATCTCATTTATATTACATAGAATACTTTTTTAAACCGAAAACAAAAATTATTTTTCATAGTGCAAAATAATTCTTGTTGATACTAAACCATATTAATTTAAAAAATAATAACTAAAATAAATAGAATACAATATAATAAATTAGAGTAATGAAAGATCTCACAATGATATAAAATCATGGAAGAGCAAAAATAGTGCATGACTTCAAATTTTGTAGGGTATCCCATATTATTGGAATAATGTACAACCAGTGCCAAAAATGATTGTCCTCCTAACTTCCTTTTGTTGCAAATGTGAATTTTTCTTTGCGAAACCACATTCCTCCCGCAATGGAAAATAGTTTATTTTTCTTTAAAAAAAAAAGAAAAGAAATCCCTCTAAATAGATTATTTTAATAAATTGCTAAATCAATTTATTGAGGACCACGCCTCATAAAGCGAAGGTCGCTAGTTCAAATCTCCTCCCTCTTTTGTGTAGACATGTCAGTAAAAATAAGAATAATAAGCACGCTAAACATTCTTGTCCTTAGGATTTCTCAATTCTCAAACCTTTAAAAAACCAAAAAAAAAAAAAAAATACCATTGGAGAATATGGACCGACTTCATGGAAAAATTCTTGGGCCTAGGGATTTGGAGGTTCTTTAGTGCATATGGTGTAACATCCCCAGCCCGTTAAGGCTGAGTTTGCCACTTTTCTTCTTTTACAACAAAAATTCTTGCAAAGATCTATAAGGTCTATCAGAGTACTTGATTTTAAAGGATACGATAAATGTATAAAACATTATTCAAGAGATTTTATTACAAGCGAAATTAGAAAACATTAAACTTTAGTTGCAGAATATCATATTATTACAATAACTTATATGAAAAGACTTTGAAAATTAATAATTACTCCCGTCCCCATTCCGGCCTCCTATTCCAGCATCCTTTCTACCTGAAAACAAGAAATAAAACAGAATGAGCCCAAAGGGGGCCCAGCAAGTAACATCCACGACCATAGATAGTTTTACTCCTTATTCTCAGTTTTGAAAATCATTTTTTACAAATAAATATACTTCTAGCCATAATAATATATGTATGTACGGTTGCATCCCCCGTAACATATACATACTATTACATCTTGTAATAGATCATCGTTGTAAATCATCTTTATAAATCATCATCATGATGCATCATTATAAATCATCAGTATAAATTATCTCTGTAAATCATCATAGCATATCATCGTTGAAAATATAGATTCATTTTCTCATAATAGGGCCCATGTACACTATTACCCCTGTGTACGAGGGTTGCGGGTCCTTGTGACCATGGCATTGAACTGTGGCCTCAGCCATGCCCGACCGTCAATTAACTCTTTCTTGGTGCACTCAACGGTCTAGTTGATGGAATACCACCTTCTGGCATAGCCTCCTTCAGTGGGTTCGCCTCCATCCGAGTATCGGTACCGAACTCTCATCTTTACTTATCTTGGGGCCAAAAATACTCTCCTCCATACATGTGCCCTTATTTCATAAACATTTATCTCATCTCTTGTACTTTTCTTTGTACTTCTTTTGATGCATCTTAGGGCAACATGTAGGAGGGTTTATCATCTTTTTTTCTTTCTTATAATCATCATCATTTCTCAACTTTCTTTTCTCAAAATGAAAACCTTTTCAAATATAAACTTGTTGTACTTAGAAAGCGTTTAAATAAACAGAAACTTTCTAGATAATTCTTTTAGAAATCCTTCATGCATGCAACATAACTTCATAATACGTAAATAAAATAATCATTCACAATTTACTAAAGAATGAATAAATAGCATGACATGAAGTAATTTTAGAAGGGGTAGTGAATTTACTTACCTCTAGACTGAAGCTAAAAGTGGTATGAAGGAATCTAGTTGCTCCAATATGACTAACACCACTAGTATATCTTTTGAAACTAATTTCTAAAGTCCGCTATCTCTTGTGTTCTTTCTTTCTTGTAGCGCTTGGTCTCGCCCTTTCTCTCTCTGTTCTGAGTAAATACTCTTAGAAAGAAGAAAGACCGAGTAAAAAGCGGAAGAAGGAAGAATATATGCAAGAGATGGGAGAGGAGATGAGTGATGAAAATTCTGAAGGAGAAGAGCTCTATTTATAGGAGAATATCAAACACTATTCTACCTTCAATTTACAATTATACCCTCATTTTACTATTTCACCAACCCTATACTATTCTACCAACCCTATACTATTCTACCAACCCTATACTATTCTACCTATACTATTCTACCTTCTTATTCTACCATCCTTATACCTACCATTTACTATCCTATTATTTTACCAATTACCATTCTCTAATTACCACTCTCATAAATTTCCCAAGAATTAAAATCCTTAGCTACAATAGATATTAAAATAACATCATTATCAAAATAATCTATTTAAATAGCTTTGAAAATTCTGGGGCACTACATATGGCATGAGGGGTTTTGTTAGGGGCGTAAATCCAGCTGGTTATAACCAGCTACCAATCGGTAACTGGTAATCGGCCAACTGCTTCTAAAAGCAGTTGGAAATAATTGGTTAGTATCTTTTTTTTTTTTTTTTTTTTTTTTCATTTCAAACACCTGGTTATAACCGGTAAACGAATGTATATATATATTTTTTGAACATAAAACGTCGTCGTTTACTTTAGGGTTTTTTATTTTGAACAACCCCAACAAAGTCTAGCTTATTAGGCCAAAAAAGCCCTAATTATTTTTAAAAAATGGCCCCAAGTTGCTAAATTAAACCCAAAATGTAGGCCCAATATCCAAAATAGGCCCAAAATGCCAAATTTTTTAAAGACTTGGTTACTGGTTTGGATAACGGGCTACCAAGAGGTAATTGACGGTTATTATATAACCGAGTAACCGGTAGCCCGTTAACTGTGCCAGTTTTATAAATTGACCAACTGGCTACCCCGATTCTAGTTAACAGTTTTAACCAATAACCGCTAATTAGAGTCGGCTTTTCACCCCTAGGTTTTGTAATGCCGGTGAAATCATTATGACATCATATATATATATATTATATATTAATCACCCATTCTAATATATACAGGATTTGACATTACTTTCTTTTCTCCTTGGTTTCTAGTAAATAGTAGGGGTGTCAAAAATTACCGGGGAACCGGAACCGGAACCGGAAAACCGGGAAACCGGAAAACCGGAAACCGGGAAACCGGGGTCCCGGTTCCGGTTACGGTTTGAAAAATCTAAAAACCGGGTACCCCGGTTCCGGTACCGGTTTTTGGTACCCGGTTTTTACCGGGAATACCGGAACCGGGTTTCCATTTTATTTAATAATATTTATATATTATTATATTTATATATTAATATATATATTATATATATTAATATTTTTTACACTTAGGTTTAGGTTTAGGGTATTTTAAAAAATTAAATTTTTATGTCTAAGGCTCAAATAGGCAAAAATAATGATTTTTTAGGATTTTTGGACTTTTTAAGGTTTATTTTTTAATTATTTGGAACAATCACAACAAAGCCCCTTTAATTTAGACAAAGAAACTAATAGATTTTTTAAAAAATGGGCCAACTTATAAAAAAAAAAATGGCTTATTTTAGGCCCAATACCTAAAATAAGCCCAAAAATCAATTTTAAAAAAAAACCGGTTACCGGACCGGGTAATACCGGAACCGGCCGGTAACCGGGACCCCGGTTAACCGGGGTCCCGGTTCCGGTTCCGGTTTCTCAAAATTGAGAACCGGGGTACCCCGGTTCCGGTTCCGGTTCCGGTTTTAGGCCAAAAACCGGGAAACCGGACCGGGTTGACACCCCTAGTAAATAGATAACTTTCTATCTTCATATGCCGAAGCAGATGAAAATTATATTGAGAACATCAATTAATTCAACTCAACTAAACACAACATCAATAGCTCCGCCGCCACAAACATACTATCCACCCCTAAAATTAATTTAGAATCTTTTGAACTAACTATAAATTAAGAACATAGTATTGCTAGTTACTAACACTGGAAAATAAACATAACAAATTAATTTATTATGTATGAAAAGTTGGTGAATGCCTAGATAAATCTTACAAGTCGATCAGTCTTCTAAAATATTTATTAAAATTCAATATAAACACCAACAAAATCGAGTCAAAAGATTCAACAACACATTCAAAATTCATAATATGTTTGACAATTTCAAAGAATTATGCATTATTTTAGATTTTTTTATATGCACAATCTCTATAGTTCTTCATCTTCGCAATCTTCAGGCAATACAGGTCCACTTACGTATTGAAAGCTCTCCAAGATTTTTGAATTCTCGAAAAAATACTTCTTTAAAGTCTCTTCTTCTACAAATCTTCTAATTAAATTTTCAATCTTGATAGTCTTTAAGGAATGCCGCCAACAAAGAATTGAAAGAAGTTTGCAACAACTAGGCTTTTCCCCTTTACAAATTTGATTTTCATATGAAAACTGAAGTGCGAGCACAAAGTTAGGAACATTATAAGAAATGCCAGAAAAAACATCATCTTAACATTTGCAATTTTCAATAAAATTAAAAAAAAAAAAAAGAAAAAAGAAAAAAGGAAGAGGTTTCAATTGTAGAGATATGTGATACCTTGAAAGATATAGTGTCAGGTGTCCTATCCCACCATTCAATATGGAGAGTCTCTAGAAGAGGAGAAATCCACAACAAAGCATCCACAAGTTCATTGATTTTTCCCGTAGGTGGTAAAAATGATTTTAGCTTCAATTGCTTGACATTATACAATGGGGATGGTACGTTTTCTCTCAATTCCTTTGGAGCAATCACACTCTTCACATAAGTAAACAAAAACAAATGTTAGATTTTTAAAATATCTATTTTGTAGTTGCTGTATAAAGTTACGAAGACTACGAAAATAAAAATAATGAGAATCAATTAAAAGAAGCTAGAATACCTCGATATGGAGAGTATCCCAGGTCAATAATTTTGGATGTCTTAACTTTGCAAGGAATTCAATCTTTTCAACATTCCAAGGAGTATCGCTCTCAAATTCGAGATTGATTTCTGGTAGAGTTGAAATGTTTGAAGAAAATGATATAGCACCACCATAATACTTGAGTCTATGTAGGTTGGGGGTAGCAATTTTAACTTCAACCAGCCTTATGCAATTAATAATGGTCAAACTCTTCATGAGATGACTTGAAATATTAATCATTTTCAACTTTTCACAATCATGTAGGTCCAAGATCTCATTGAGTATGTGGATGTTTAGAAAGAAGGGCATGCAACCATTTGTCCGTCATATTGGATGAAGATAAGTATATCTCCTTTAGATTTTCAAATGGGACTAGGCTGAATTGGCATTATCCAGCAAGAAAATAATTTCAAGATTTGATGTTTCCATCTCAACACTCTCTAGTATAGGATTATAGCACAGCCTAAAGTTCATGAGTTTAAGAAGACATGACACCACTATACTTTTCAACCCATAACAACGTTTAAGAGATATCTCTTCTACCACTGGACAGCTAGCAAGTAGTATTTGGACAAATTGGTCATCCACATGAACTTGCGACAAAAGCAACTTATTCAAAGAAGATAAGTTAATATTACTATAAAATGACTTGAATTTAACTCCAATCAACTGCAACTCAATTATTGATTGGGCACTTCATAGTAGTATTCATTGAGCCTTAGCTAAAAGTCTTCTACATTGCTTTCTGTTGCATAGGCAATCCAATGGTTCAGAAGAGCATAATCGAATATGCCAGCAGCGGCGAAGATAAACTTGTTTATACTTAGCCTTTGCCTATAGCGGCTAAGTAAAGTTCTCCCCACGTAATAATTGAAGTCCTCTATTTCCTTGAAGTCAAGTACATCTCGATCAAAATCGATAATAGGGAATAAAGTCCACACCTTTTGCCATCTCTTACACAATATACTAAGTTGAAGTATTTTATAAAAGCTGATCAATGATAGAATGTGCTCTAGATCGAATAGGTTCCGGCAATTCGGATATCCGGTCAATTTTGTGCTCCATAAGGTTGCAACAGAAACGTCCTAGTAGTCCTCAATGGGTAACTCAATCGGCTATGGACCACGCCTAATTAAGCGGATGTCATTAGTTCGAATCCCTCCTCCCCTTCCCTTGTGTGAACATGTAAAAAAGAAACGTCCTACTACGGTTATATATATATAACAATAATAGACGTATTATTCCGAAATAAATAAAATCATAGGAAGACCAAACTTTTCCCTCCGTACGACGTTTGTGCTTCAACCAGGGCAGAGGAAAGTGCAACGCAAAATTGTGAAATTTCAGAGCAGCCGAGCAGTTATGTACAAATTGTTTTGTGAGGGAGGAATAAACTTATATATATACATATATATATATATATATATATATATATATAAGTTTATAAGGTTTCTCTTGTGGTTTAATGACTTTATTTTTTGTTTTTTAAGATTTAATTTTGATCACATGAGGTACCTTGGGTTTACGTAAAGATGGAGATAGTACTTCGGTCTAAATTTTGTCTAAAATTTGATGAAAAGCCACGTCAGTACCATTCAAAAATTGACATGTATCCATATAACTAATTAAAAAAATAAATTAAAAACATTAAAAAATTATATTTAATTAATTTATTTTTTTAAAAAAATTGAAGTAGCCGTAATGGTGCCGACGTGGGAAATACCAACTTCTTGTGATAAAAACTAAATCCTAAGGGACAAAAAATAAAATTGCTAAATCACTTGGACAAAAAAGTATTTAGTCCTTAAATGAAAGCATAGAGAAAGACCAGCCTTCTCACTGAGAAGAACTTAGAAAGCAAGAGATATTCTTCAGAATTGATAAAGTAAACATAGGAGGAATAGGAGACAGAGAGTTTGGCCTTTTGGGCTTTATATACACTGGACTGGAGAAGGAGTGTCAAATTACGACTATGTACCTAAATCAGTAAATTGTCGAAACGCTATTTCAATTAGCGAAAGGGTGTTTCAGTCACTATGGGCTATGACTCTTGTATGTCGGAACGACAGAGTGGATATATCAATCCCAAAAAAAAAAAAAAAACAAAAAACAAATGACAGCGTGGATATGAAGGTAGCTCAGCCAGGTAACACGCGATTGCTTTTTTTTTTTTTTCCTTTTTCTTTTTCTTTTTGGGACACGATTTAAAATGAGAAATATTAGGGGTCAATATTTTTTTTATATTTGGTTTATCTCATTTTATAAATAAATCATTAGATATCCCCAAGAGGTAGCTTAATCTGGGACCACGCTTAATAAAGCTGAGGTCACTAGTTCGAATCTCCCTCCCCCTAATGTGTAGACATGTCAAAAAAAAAAAAAAAAAATCAATCATTAGATTTATAAACTTATAGACTCTTAACATTTCTCGTTTAAAATATTAAAAAAGAGGCAGAAGCCATTACAGTTTTGGGAGGTTGGTATTTCCCACTTACCATTTGGATTGAGGGAATAGGAGGATAGGTTATAGGAGTGCGGTCGGAAAAATTCATGGTTGCGAACATCGTGTCGTATATTATGGGCGTAAAAGTTTACAATTCTTTAGACCTTTTAGCTTTCCTAAAGAAATTCTCCCGTCTTGGATAATGTACGAGTGATGAAGGGTCAAAATAACAATATGAGTCTGCTTCAATCATGAAATTTCTCAGATTAAGAGAAGTTGTTAAAGAATTAGCCAAAGCTTCATCCAAATTAGGGTGACTAGGTGGGCTCATTTGGGAGATCATCCCAATAATTCTCTTGTTATGGGTCTTTCCATATTAGGCTAGCCGTATTAATTTTATGTATTAGGTTTATATTATGTTAATATAAGTCGGCTAACCCTAGTCATATTAGGGTTATAATATTATCTTTATTTTATTTTATATAAGGGTCTTGATGACTCAAGCTTAATTTATATTCTAATAAGAGTTGATGACTCAGCCCTAGAAATATTGCAATAGTTTGTCTATTTAAAGGTAACTGTGTTATGAATAAAGTAAGCAAAAAATTAATCACAAACCTTGTGTTTGAAAGGTCTAGGTTCCCTTAGAATTTATAAGGTCTAAATTCCCTTATAACCTAATTTATCCCGTTGCGAACTTAGGTTGGTAACATGTCCCTTCATTAATTTTGAACCTTCCTTGAGAATGAGGAAGTAATTTCTCCGATGGGATGTGGGTCTCTTGAGTTTCCAAGTAGCATAATGTTCAAGTGTGACCATGTTAATATTCTTGGAAATAAACAGATTGAGCATCATCAAAATCACAAGCAACAACAGCAAAGATTTGGAAGAAATGAAAATCACCTTTTGGGATTTGTATATCTCATGTACGATGGAAACAAAACTTTTCTCTTATAATTATTAAGTAATTATGGAATATGTGGTCGGCAATTGGCATGATTCCTTCAGTTTACAAGTTTTTTCTCTATCGGTATATTTAATAGAGATTGAATCCTTCTTATTCCTTCACGCATGTTATATTGTCACATGGTGTATGCAACATTGGATCTTCTTTAGTATTGTGATAAAGCTAATAAATTTATCTAAGAGGTATATACTTGACAGGTCAGACCAATGAGGCAAAATCTAACACTTC
Organism: Corylus avellana; assembly: GCF_965113065.1. Taxonomy (NCBI): domain Eukaryota; kingdom Viridiplantae; phylum Streptophyta; class Magnoliopsida; order Fagales; family Betulaceae; genus Corylus; species Corylus avellana. Next base: position 40,771,089 of record NC_142490.1, on the reverse strand, counting down.
CAAGCGAAAGAACATCATTAAATTTTTATATTTCTTGTCCTTTAAATCATACATTTAAAAGAAACGACGTCACCTGCTTACTTAAAGCTGTTTTAAACAAACGACCTAAAAAACAAATCGAAGATATTCATCGGTTCTTTAGTAGTATAAGCATGAAAGATGATAGAAAGCAAAATTCTTTTTTATTGGTAATATGCACAAACATGAAACACCCATTGGATCTTGAATCCAAGATATCACCCTCCACCATATTCTTTTGGCTTATGAGGGATTACTACATTTGCTTGCATGAGACCTCTAATACATCTCCATCTTTTTCAATTGTGAATATAAAGTTTAAAGAAATTTTATTAAAAAGTTAAAAAAAAAAAAAAAACATGTTTTTTTCACGTGCCATTTTTATAGACTGGGTTGAAAGTAGTTTGGAGGAAATTGGTGAAAACTACTAATTTGTTTATTATTCTCTTGTGTAATTTCTGAGAAGTTGGAGAAAAATAAATGGGCTGTTGGGTATTGGACTCCAATTGGCTTTTGAGAGAAGAAAGAAAACCTACATATTTGACTAGTGTTTCAATCTTTTCCTCTGAATTGCCTTTATTGATACTTGAGCTTGTTAACCATGTTTAGTTTAGAAGTAGTTTGGTGCTCTGGCTGGTAGGTGAGAAAATGAAAGAAAATTTCTAGTCCATCATATTCCACCCCCTAGGAATCTTGAATAAGAAATTTCTTCTTTCCCCCAAACCAAACCCCCCCACCACCCCCCCCCCCCCCCCAAAAAAAAAATGCACACAATTTGATTTTCTTCTAACTAGTGCACTAACTGTTCTTTTAACTGGTTGTTGAGAAAATTGAATGGCAAGAATCAAAACATTCTCTTAATCCATCCATCATGATTGTGTAAAAGTCTAAGACAGCTCTGGGTATGCGAAATTGTATTCTATGTCTTTGAGAAATTGCAATTTTAGTGTATGAAGGGAAGATGTTTTGATTAGGTGTGTTGAAGTGTTGATTAAATAATTAAATTTATCTTTTTTTATGAGATTAAGCTTTTAGGAATAAATTGTGATTTAATATGGTATTAGAGCTAGAGGTCATGAGTTCGAACCCGAACTCCATCAATTCATCTCTATTTAAATAAAATATTTCACGTGTTATACATCATTCTATTAAAAGGGGGTTTGAGCACATACATGAAAGAAAGTGTTAAAGTATTAATTAAATTTATCTTTTTTCTAGTTGCTTAAGCTTTTAGGGATAAATTGTAATTTAATAAGGTGATTATGTTGTCAAAATTAGGTTGTAAATGAACAGTTTTGATGAATTTATCGTATATTTCACTTGTATGGCAATATTTTTACAATGCTAAGATTATTTCATTATTTCATTATTTTATGAACTACATTTATTTATTTATTTTTGTCTTTTCGGTTCATGGTTTTGGCTGATAGATTTGATAATCCTGACTCTGCCTTTGAAGAGGATTTGAGTGTTATTTTCCATTGTAGAATGCCCATTTCATTTTAGTGCTTAAACATGACAAAAAAAAAAAAAAAAACCAACGATTTTGTGATTAAAAACAAATTTAACTAGCGAATGAACACAGACCCAGGTAAAGTAGCCGTAGTTAGTCGCCTACTCATGTCCTTTTTAATTAAAAAAAAAAAAAAAAGTCATGCTCACCATAATAAAATGCACCCTCGCATGCCATAGTCTCTCATGCAAAGAGTTGCATCCTTTCAAGTTTCAAGGGTTGTATTTCTTTAACACATGCAACTCTTTGCGAAGAGACACCGTTGCATCTATAAAAGAATGCAATATTAAGAATCGGTTGAATGCGAAATTACAAATGGAGATGGCTATTGTATTTTATTACCAAGTTCTTCAATTAAATGGGAGGAATTATTAGGGCTGAAAAGGTGGGCGGTTAATAACCGCCAACTAACCGCTAACTACCTTTATATATATATATATATATATATATATATAACAGAAAAAAGAAAAATATAATTTCTCTTTACCTAAAAGGAAAAGAAAAGGAATAGGTGGCGAACGATGTAACGAAGCGGCCAATTCCAGGCTCAGGTTGTCCAAGCCGACGAGCCCAACGTCACTACACTCCATCTCTCTTTCTCTGGCTCTCTTGCTCTCTTTGTCTGTCTCATTCTCTCTCCCTCTCTGTTCTGAACGAAGAGAATTATAAGAGGAGGTAAGAAAAGAAGAGGGGAAGCAAGGGAGACATGAGAAAAAGGGTGAAAGAAGAAAGTAGAAATTAGAAATTTTTATGTGAGAAAAAAGGGATAAAAAAAAATTAATTCAAAATTTGAAATTAATGAAGTATAAACAGTAAAATAGTGTTCTCTTGTATTTTTTTTGTTTAAAAAAAAAAATAAAAAATCGGTCATTAAATTTGTATTACCACACATTTACCGATATAGATCTTATAAATTCAATGACTAATTCATTAAAAATGAAGATAAGAAAAATGACAAAAATGTATTAAATAGCAATACTCTAATAATAAAGATGAGAAGCTCATGGGCCCTCCCAATGTGACCTCACTTGGGCTTTGATAAGGTCTCTAGATTAAGCTTAGCCGGCCTAGCTCTGACGTAGATATTTGTATTATGTGGTGTTGGAAATTCATTTAATTCCATCATTACACGAAAAAAGTTTCATTTGACAATTTCCTCCGACTTACAACGTTAAATTGATTAATTAGTTAAGTAATTAGTGGATTGCCCACTCACATTCTTATAATATAAGAAACAAAAATATGCAACTATGAAGGAAAAGCCGTACGGATAAGCTACACTCGGGTCAATAATAATTATTACTTTGAGGTAATTAATTAAAAAAAAAATCATTTTAACCATTTAATCAAAGGTTGTGATGTGTGACAGCCCACCTCCCATCACATCACGTTTATTAACCCAATTAAATTCATGAAAGGAGAAAAATGCAGTAAATGGAAGGGACTTCATTTCTTTGCATTTTTAAAGCATATGATATGATCATCATCATTCTTATCCATCTTATATAAAACCTAGTTTATTAAGAATATTTTTGATAGCGATATGTAATTATAGTCAGTGGATCAGAATTAAATTCTTTATGAATATGTGATTTTATAATTAGAATCTTGTGTGTTTAAAAAAAAATAAAAATCAAATAAATAAAATTGAACTTCAAATAATTATAGTGCTTAAATTATTGGTGACAACGTACTATGTTTTTTTTTTTGAAATCTGATCTCATTCATAAGAAAAAAAACAGAGCCAAAGCTCTACATGATAGCAAGAGCTAAACGCTCTAAATTGACTAAGTCAAAAATACAATTAGGAGTCTCTTCGAGCCAAACCTTGTCAAAAAATTTTTTGGCTGCCTTCTTTGCTAGTCTATGTGCCACCATATTTGATTCTCTCTTGACATGGCGCACCTCCTAACTTCCGAACCCCTTTAAAACTATCTTGGCATCATCAATGACCTGTCCATAACTACAAATGCTTTGCTCCGTCTTTGAAAGGGCCAGAACTACATGTTTCGAGTCCCTTCAAAAATCACTTGCCTCAAGCCCATGTCATGACTGAATTCCACCGCATGGAGAGCCGCTACTGCCTCAGCTGTAGATGGGTCGAAAACTACCTGCAGAGTCTTGCTTAGAGCCGCAAAAACCAGTTCCTGATCATCCCTGATGATCACCCAGATTCACCCTAATTCCAATCATCTTCTCCTTAGTGTTTATGGCTGCGTCCCAATTAGCTTTGTAGCTGTCAGGGGGGGATTTAACCAACGTATCTGAATGGACGAGCTTTGTGCTTCCCCTTGGACAGGGTCGGTTTGATTTGCCCTCGAAAATTGATTTTGCAATTCCTCCGCATTTTGAACCAACCTCTTCGGTTGTAAGAATTCTCCTCCATGCATAACATTATTGCGGCACTTCCAGATTTGATGTGCAATAATCCCCGCCAACTCAAGTTCTTCTAGCTTGCATTTCCCCATTAAATATTCCATCACTTCCATAAATTCTCCCCAGCACACTTTTTTGAAAAATCTGCTTGCTTCCACCCTATACATCTTAGGCAGAAGGGCAATCCCACAATACATGTTTTGCTATCTCCACACTCCTTGTGCACATGAAGCAGCTCTCATCCTGAACAACATTTCGCCGCTTGAGATTATCTCTCGTCGGAAGAATATTGCAACACGCCTTCCATACAAACATTTTAACAGCACTGGGTATCCTCAATTTCCAGATACTATCCCAAAAAATTTTCCTGTTATACCGACAGGTGCTCTCAATTTCCCACACCTCTCTACCTCCAAGTGCTAGGCACTACGTACCGAGAAAACACCAGTATTGATAGGATACCATATCAGTTTATCCGGTTGCATGCTGGTATCTACTTATTGGTAAATTGTAAATAATTTCATCTTCCTCAGAAAAAGATCTCCGGATGAGCTCATTGTTCCATGACAAAGTGTCGGGTCAATCAAAGCACTCACCTTAGCATCTCTTGGCAGATTTGTACACACCGATTGGATAGCAAAAGTATATATATTAGCAGAAAGCATGCACAAGACATTTTCAAGCTATATATATATATTCAAGAAGCAATGCCGGTAAGGAATATAGCAAAAGTAATCGGCGTGGGATGCAAATATTGACTCACCCCGATATATACTCTAGTCAACCGCTGTCATTTTCAAGAGCATTAATGGGATAACTATAATTAATCAAAATAATTTTTATATAATTTAGGGTTAATAAATTTTTTGGTAACTCGATTTTAACGTTTTTATTTTGTCTTCCCTAGGTTTTAATACCAAACAAATTTGGTACTTTACCTATGAAAAAACAAAATCAATACCTCTGTTAATTTCCATCATCCCAATTAACGGAATTCCACATCATCTCCATTAATATCACGACATGTGTCCTCAAAATTAAAAATAATTAAAAAAAAAAATTTATGGGGTGGCCGGCCACCCCATTTAGGCCAAAGGGGGTGGTTCGGCCACCCCCAGAGGGGCCGCATGGGGCCACCCCCATGGCCTCTCAGCTATCCCCAGACCGGCCACCTCATACAATTTTCCCTTCTTTTTTTTTTTTTTAATTATTATTATTATTAATTTTTAGGACACGTGACGTATTTTGGAAAATGACAAGTGGAATTTCGTTAATTGGGACTGACGAAAACTAACAGAGATATTGATTTTGTATTTTCCTATAGGTGAGGTACCAGATTTATCTGATTTTAAAACATAGGAAAAAAAATAAAAACATTAAAACTGAATTATCAAAAAAATTATTAACCCTATAATTTATTCACTGCAGCTCATGTTGTTCTCATTGATTTTGATTATATATAAAAAAATAAATAAAAATAAATAAAAATTAAAAAAATTAAAAAACCATAACTGTTTTAACCTTTCTGGAAGCCATGATCACGCACATGTCACACCGAATACTCAAAGAAAAATGACTTATTTTTTTAAAAATATTTCATCTTAACGATAACACCATATTCTAAAATTATTATTTGGTTTTGCTCTCTTGTGAAAATAGAGGAGACAATTAATTCATCCTTTATTTTGTATTTGTTTAATGTTTCCATTCGAAGGTGCCGGCATGGTCAATATGACTAAAATAATATTTTTTTTTTGTAAGACTAAAATAGTTGGTTGAGTGCAAAGAAGGTCGATCTGTCGTCCAGCGCGTTTCTGAGTTTCTTAATCGAGGGCGGCCGTTTGACGAAAAATTCTCTCTTTTCCCAACAACATATTTGATTACTTACGATCGATGCCAACGATGATGCCATGGATAAAGATTGTTATTCAAATTTTAAAATTAAAATCTACATATTTCTTTTCCAATTCCAAAGGGACAAGTTAATTAACAACAAACAAAAAAGAAAAATTCCATGCAGTACTCCTCCCTCCATAAATTCTTGAGAATGAAGGAACCCACCCAGCATAATTATGGAATTATAAGCTAGCACAACAAATTAAACACAGTAATATTAAAACAAACCCAATTTTGGTCAAAGCCACAAAGCCCCTGCCTCCTTCAAGATGGGGACCAATTCGCCGGAAATATGGGTGGCCATGACTCTCTCCAACCCGCCGAACAACTTTCCGCCGACGAAAACCGCCGGGAACTGCAACCGACCGTCGTCGAGATGTCCTTCCTCGACGCCAACCGTTCTCGACAACTCCTTTGTCACGGCAGCCTCGTCCTTCTCATCGACCTCGGCGACGGTGGGGTTCACCCCCAGGCCTTGTAGCAACCGGCGCACCACGTGGCACATGCAGCACCCCCGTCTCCCGAACACTATCACCGCATTCTCGGACACCATTTTTCCTACATTTGCTGCGTCGCTGGCTTCCCTATCACGTGGCTCACGTGCCGACAGCCCGGTGCTGCTCGGAGGATATGTTCTGTAACTGTAAGGAATCGCTTGATACATGGTACAAAGATTGACAGAGAGATTGAGATTGAGAGAGAGAGAGAGAGAGGTTTTTTCTGCGTTTCCGTTGAGAAAGGGTGAAGGGAGAGGGGGATTGGTTATAAACTTATAATGTTTTTGTGTGTAGGGCGGTTGTAGTGTGAGGGCTGGAAATAAAGGAGGAGAGAGTACTCTAACGTCAACGGCAGTTACGCACACTTGTACGTCACCTACACTGTGGTGACATGGCATTACGTCACCGCTTTGGCGACAGATTCCATGTAGCTACGTCCCACCGGTGACGACTTCCACAATTGCGCTTTTACTCGGTCACCGACAATTGGACGAGGAATTCTAAAAGGGTGGGGTTTTGTGGGGGGAGCTTTCAGATAAGGCTGAGGTTATATTTATATTAATTTAATATAGTTTTTCGCATGTTTATCTTGGATTAGATCCTCTCCAGTAGCACATTATATATATATATATATATTTTATATGTCCGCATGAAAGAGAGAAATGAATTCGAATTAGTGACCTTCACTTCATTAATACCGTTTTAAAATTTTACAACAAAATATAAAATAATTTTTCTTCATTTTATTTGAAATGGAAATGAAGAGCATGCATTCAGTTCCGTTTATCAAGCATACCAAGATTATGTTAATTGACTATCATTTATTATTCAATATGTTAACTAATTATCTCTAAGAGGTAGTTCAATCCATTAGGACCAGGCTTAATGAAGTGGATATCACTAGTTCGAATCCATCTTTCTTCTCTTATACGGACATGTCAAAAAATATATATATATGTAAACTGATTTTTTTGAAGGTATTTTAAAATGTGATTAAAAAAAATCTAGAACAATATATAAATAAAACAATTTTAATTAATGACACGTTATGTGCCAGTTGTATGTGTCATGTGGCATAGTTGATCAACAACCTCTTTTTCTTAAAAAAAATATTATTTGTGTCGGTACAATTGGCACGCGACTCGTAAAATAAGCGTAAGTTGACGGAATGACCTATTTCAAACCATATGAAAACTTAAAAACTTAGTTGTCAAAATTAAAAATCTAATAACCAAATTAAAATCGCATGAAACTTAGTGATTAATTTGACTTTTTTTTTTCTTAAAAAAATTATATTTTCAATGTGTAAGCACATAATAAACACATTTCCAACGACCAAATTGTAGAGAACAACAACATTATCATTGTATGTCACATAAACAACAAACTATATATTAATCCTACATTAACTCCCTTAAAAATGACAAATCAAATTGGAGTATCCATTTGATAAGGGCCCTAATTATTTGTTGTGTTCAATAATAACTTTATAATTAACTTGCTAAACAAGTAAAACCTTATAGGGATGATGGATCACAATAACTTTTGGAAGTTATGCAAAAGTTTATTGGAAAGACAATAAAGGCATGGCTCCAGTGGCGCACACATTTCATCTTCTTCTTCACTTCTTGGTAATTTAATGGAGTGGATTTTGCGTACACAACTCTCAAATCCTGGTGACTACCAACCAAATATTTCCATATTTACCGCACACAAACCCAAAGGGAAATAATCTCCTTCATGCATCCACACCGAAGCTCAAATGGAAGGGTAGCCAAAAAGTAGATTTCAAAGAAGGACACGTAGCCAAAACGACAACAACTCCAGCCTATGACGCCATACCTGATCCCCCACTACAGCCGCCACGTGGAGGAGATCGGAACAACAATAATACACCTTCCTTCCATTCCCATATATAGTTATCCTATCGAACCCGTCGTTTTCAGCCACGTATTGCAAAAGTTTGGGTACTGTCCTCTGCTGACGATTGCATGACACGTATAGGGACAGTGTGTGTGGTCGTTTCTTAATTCATTCTATTAAATAAATTCTATTCCCCACGGGCGGTCAAAGGTGGAGAAATGGTATTATACGTGCTAACGTCACGGCCTATGGATGCAATTAAAGGACAAAATGCACTACTATCTTATGATTCAGCGATTACACATGCCATTTATCCTGTCAGGCCATTTTTTCCTGACATTCCACGTTGGCATTGTGTGGAAGTGGGACAGGGACACGCAATAAGTGAGGTACGCTTCTCATGTACTATATAGCAGTTTTTTACTCTTTTTGCAATAGGCCGCCCCAAATTTTGTTTTTTTAATTAATGAGAAATGTTAAATGTTTTTTTAGTGTTTTTTTTTTTTTTTTTTTTTTGTATTTTTTTAATTATAATGTGACTTTTGAAATCACCAATACATTAAAAGTCAATAATGATAATTTTAAATTTAACGGTGATTTTAAAATTCAACTACATCACAGTTGGGAGGACACCAGAAAAATACTAGAAGAACACCTAACATTTTCCTTAATTAATTAAAGGGTTAAATACAAAATACCCCCTTAGAATTTTGTTTCTTTATTTTTTTTTCCCATAGGATTTGATTTTTATCATAGGAGGTCTTTGTGGTTTTGATAATATACCAAATTAGTCATTCCGTCAGTTAACCGTTAGTTGACTTAACGGAAGTCCATGTGGATCAATAAAATGTTGACACGTGGCACATAATTATTATTATTATTATTTAAAAAAAGGAAAAAAAATTGCGGGTGGCTCTTGGCCATTTGGGAGCCACCCCCTTTGGCCATGGGGGCGGTTTCGGCTACCCCCATCCGGCCGGATGGGGGTGGCCAAAATTTTTTTTCCTTTAAAAAAAATAAAAATTTAAGTAGGTGCCACATGTCAACATTTGATTGGTCCCCATGGACTTCCGTTTAGTAAACTAACGTGTAACTGACGGAATGACTAATTTAGTTTATTATCAAAACCACAGGGATCTCATGTGATAAAAATCAAACCCTAAGGAAGAAAAAAAAATAAAAAAACAAACCCCCAGGAAGGTATTTAGTATTTAACCCTTAATTAAATTTAGTACTTAGAGTTTACAATTTCAAGAAAACAATCATTAGGTTTTGCTTAAGGTTAAAATAAGTTATTTTGTCATTTTATCGTCAAAATTAACGGTTTGTCATATGTTATATGTCTTATTTAACACGTTATAATACCCAAATGCAGTGCTAAGTTCACAAAAAAAAAAAAGCAAAAACAAAAACAAAAACAAAAGACTCATAAAAAATAATTGACTTGACACATAAAACTTAGATAACCACAAACCTAAGATTAATCTAAAGAGCAAACCCATAGTAACAAAAGACTTCGGTTGTGTTGAAATTGCATTGCATTGGGATGCGATGGACATTGACGTATTAAATGAAACATAAGTGACAGTGAAAAACTATTTATTTTGATGGTAATTAAAGTGATAGAGAAACTTATTGTAAACCCGGGTAAAACTTTCAAATCTTATTCCTGAAATTGAAAACCCAAGTATTGAATCCAAATGTAATGAAAACCTAAAGATTAAATATAATTTTTCCCTTTGTTTTACATTAGTTTTCTAATTTTATTTGAAACTGAAAACTTACTTTATGTTGCATTACTTGTAATTCATGCAAAACAAAGGTGATTTTAGAAAAATAAAGAAAACAAATCTTTAACTTTGAGCAATGACAAATCTCTAAAAAGGAAAACTTGTATTTTTATGCCATGGAAGAGTAGCATATATATATATATATATATATATATATATATATATAATGCTACAAGTTAGGAAAAAACGTCATCCGTGATCCTTTTGATGTTTTGATTTTCTTTCTGCTCTTCCTTTTTTTTCTTTTTCTTTTTCTTTTAATTTTTTTATAGGATTAATTGATGCGAGAAGAATTGGGTTTTTGTTTTCTAGTTGAAAGAAAGACAAATCGAGTTTGAAATTCCGTGAGTTTACTTTGAATTTGGAACAATAAGAGGAGGAGGAGAAGACAGCAATTACAGCTAGGGTTTACTTTGAAAAAAATGGCTGGTCGGTCGGTCGGTCCACTGTACGTGGAACGATCGAGGAAATTAAATGGTCATCATCTGCTATCGAAAGCGCACTCAAAGAGAAGGTTCACAAATCACATGCGGACATGCCATTATGGCACGTATTTTGAGGAGGAAAGTGATGAGTAATGGAGAGGAACAAACCCAGATAATAAAAGGTTGAAGACTAAAAAACAAATAAAAATAAAAATAAAAGGTTGAAGACTGGTCTAAAGTAGCCGTTATTTTCATGTCATGTTACACGACTTGTGAGTATTGGACCCCACGCGCCTCATGCAGAGAGAGAAAGAGAGATCGTGGTCTGCTTTGAGTCACCTACAATAATTTGGTTCCAACTAATTAATTTATATTTTTAATAAAGAATCAACAATATCTCCATATTCAATTGATTCCTCAACTTATGCTTTGGATTTTTTTGCTTGGGCCCGTGATTAAAATATTTTTAGTCGGAAATTATTTTTAATTGAAAACATCATGCGGAAAAAGTTGCTATTTTTGTTGTTGTTAATTAGTTTGTTCAAAAAATGTTTTTCATAAGAAAATCGCCCAATTATTTTTTATATTTTCATATAATTTAAAGAGTTATGAGAACGAGGAAAACACTAAAGGAGTTGCAGAGGAAGAGTGTGTGAGAATAGAAGGCTTTTTGAGGTAAGATTGAGATATTTTACGCTTTATTAATTGAAGATGGTTTAAGATTGGCCCATAATTTACTCCACGGCAAACGCTCAAAAATAGAGAGAACATTTTTCAGAAAATAGACCTAATTAATTTATTGTCTTCAGACTCTACCCAGCAAAGCAATAAATTAAACGTCTACGTTTTCTTGCCACATTCCTTCATGTTTCTACAATCATTTTCACCCATGGAATCCATACAAACGTTGGCCAGCCTTATGTAACTTTGTCTAATTGTCTTTATATCTTAAAATGGCCACTGTTTTCCTTTTCCGCCCTGCATTTCTATAAAAAGAAGAACACAAATTTGCTAAAACACCCACGAATATGACAATAATTTCTATTAACCAACCATCAATTATTCCCTCCCCCCCCAATTGCTTTCCAGGCTGGAAAAAAGACAAATTCTTTGGATAATGCTAAACATCTTAAGATATTCTTTTCAAAATGCTTCTCAAATGATGTGGCAAGCATTTTTCCTTAAAAAATTCTTATTCTCTTCCTTGTCTTCCACTCCTTCTTAAGATAGTGCTTTCCAAATCATTTACGAAGAATTTTGAGACACGTAGCAGCCCTCTTCTTCCTTACCTCTTAACTTTTTTGCTTAGTATGAAGATCAGGCGACTAATTAATTAGAATCACTATATACATAGCTGTCCTCAATATATAACCCCCATGCTATTTTGACCCTAATTTGTGTATACCGACAAAGTTTTCAACATCTCCTTGACGTGTGTTTCGAATTAACATGGTTTAATCAAATTTAATGACGTACTTAACGAGGATACCTTTCTCTACATGTTAGATGACTTCAGAGCCAGGACAAGCATCACAATTTAACAAATTTCACTAATCTTGATGGGAAATAAAGTTGAAAGGGAAATTTGAAGAGAGGATCGTGGGCCTACTTTAGAAAATTGGTGTAGACTCCATTAATAATCGATTTGTTATCAACTTTATAAGTGATTTTAAGGGGTTTTAATTATAATTTTAACTTTTTTTTTTTTTTTCTAGATATGGGGCTTCTCTAAATTATTACAAATGCTATAAAAAAAAATAAAAAAATAAAAAATAAAAAGTAATTTAGTAACATCACGTGAGTCACGGACATTGGGGCAAGCAAGACGACTTTGACATAAACATCAAGAATTTGAGTGAGAGAAATTGTAAAAGTTATAAAGTGTTACGTTAGGTAACGAAGGTGTATATATACCAAGTCCTATATATATTGATTATATATTTGATGAGCCTGAGTTATATAAACCATTTTGTGAAGCTCGAGTTATAATTACAACTAATTTTTTTTTTCTTTTTTTGAGTAAATCAGATAATTTTTTATTAATCAATCAATCAGAAGTTACAGATTGTTTTCTTCGGATAATCCCTGAACTAAATACAATCAAGGATTTCTCCCAACCACTCTCTTTCTATTCCCATTTGCGCCGCCAATTTAGTCATGTTATGGGCTGCAAAATTGGCATTTCTTCCTACAAAATTTATATCCCGAGAAGCAAAATTGTTGAGCAGAGTTTTATGTCTGCTATAAGATGTACTTCCGAACCTGCTCCAGTTGTCCTCCCTTGAATTCAGCCCATCGACCACACTCTTAGCATCTCCTTCCATGCTGATATTTTGCACTCCAATTTTCATGCAAAATCTCAAGGCATGAATTGCTGCCAATGCCTCCGCAGTTGTAGAATCAGCTCCTCCGTGACTAATGCCGCATTTAGCTGCCTTCACACGTTCCTCATTATCCCAAACTACCACTCCCATACCCAACCTTCCACATTTAATATTATCTCGAAACAAATGTTTAGCCAACTAATGTTTTTTAGGATATAATGCAAATGTAACTAATATTTTGTGGTTTCGTGACAATAATAAATAACTGCTATTATAAATTATAATTGCAATCATTTTCCCCAAATATCAATGAGGTTAATTTCTCAGAGAGTGACACTTACATATAAGAGGGTCAAATTTTCTTCCATGCACGCAACCTTAAAATTTCTTAATTGATTGGAGAATCAAACTAAAATTCTTGCCATAATACAACAAAAAAGAAAAAGAAAAAAGGAAAGACCTAATTTCAAATTGGCTTAATAATTTTAAATGCATCGATCCATAATTATATTCTTCAATTTGTTTCGTTTCTTTCTTTCTTTTTTAATTTGGTTCTTATCTCTGGTTTGGCTAAAGTTTGTCATTTCTGCAATTAGGTAGTAAACGTTAATTGTATTTTGCCCAACCATTATACTTGTACTATTGCCCTTTACTTGCCATACCTACCATGTCTGTACTGTACATTTTTGTAACATTGTATTGCAATATATCAAAAAATGCAAAATCAGTCCATAGTTATACCCCTTTGACAAATAGCACTCTCTATGGTAATCCTATGCTACAAATTAATAACCCATTACACTTAACTTCGGTTTGCAATTCTAATGAAAACCGTTAATGTGTCACATCAGCACCAATTAAAAAAGTAGACACATATTTTGTTTGACGAGTCAATGGCAAAATTCCACGCACACATGATTTGACATGTCGTTTTTTCCCACCACACTAGCTGATCCACATCATCTAGATATTTAGATATTTCTATATCCCCCCCACCCAAAAAAAAAAAAAAATCCAAATCCTCCATACCTTCAATTAGGATTACATACCAAAGAAGTCGATTTTTTTTTTCATGGTGATAATAAATATTAATGGCAATGCCATGTTATATCACTTACGTGTGGGCTCAAACTTCTTTTTTATAGGTGATGTCTAACATGTGAAATATTTAATTTAAATAGAGTGAATTAACAAAAGCAATGTTCAAACTCAAGACATCTGTTTTAATATATCATATTAAATCACATTTGCACTGATATGAAAATGTAAATTTAATTAATTATTTGATTAATACTTTAACAATGTAGTCCTAGTTCTATAAGGATAAAATATCAAAAAAAAAAAATTTTAAGCTTATGGAATTTTTGAAAGAATAATTAAACAAAACAAAAGGAGATGCATAAAACGTAACTAAAACAGAAAAATTGAAATCACTGACGTTTGTTGGTATCTATAATTCATTCAATGTGTGACAATTTTTTTTGTAAGCGACATCTTTCTTTATAGTATGTTGGTGCTTGCCTTCTAATGTTTAAGAAAACACAACTGGCATTAAAATGGCACGTGAGATCCATGTGGGGATAGGGAGGCACATGAGACTTATTTATTTATTTAAACTATTCATTCATTCATGTTATTGACGAAAAAAAATTCTTAGAAAAACGTGTTTAGCTGAAACAATATCGTTAACACACTAAAGGATTTCCTCAATGTGGACTACTTTATTCATAAATAAGATTGCATTCTTTGCTAGCTTATGAGTTATTTCGTTCGCCTCCATTCTCACATTATACACCCTCTAATACTATTGAAAAGAATTAAGCACAATATGGGTATCGTCGATTAATTGGCCATAACAATACTAATTTTTGTCATAATTTCTTAATGCCTACACCCTCTGTAACGCATCTCCTTCCAACTCCAACTTATGCCACCCCATCTCTTTAATTAGCAAAACTAATGCCCTTAAAGCTACAACATATTCTGCAACAACCGGCTCAATAATATTATATTTTGGAGAATGCAAAGTGGCAAACACCTCTCCATAAAATCGTATAATTACTCTTATGCCCATCTTCCTATTTCGGGTATCTACCGAAAGGGACGGAACCAAAACAATTTATGGGAGGGGGCCAGCCAATTTATTTATTTATTTTTAGTTCTTTAGAATTTTTTTATTAAAAAAAAAATATTTTGGTTTTTTTTTTTTTTATGAACTAAAGACTACCATAAAGGCTAAAAAAGTGGGCATTTGAAAGTAAGGGCCAAAAATTAAAAAACTTAATAAATATGACCCAAAAAAATTAAGAATAGGGCCAAAATTTTTTATTGGATAGGGCTAAAAAATTAGAAAATTGGGCCAAATTTTGGCCATCTTTGGCCCTATTTTACTATTTCTTTTTTTTTTTAGTTAGATTTTTTTTTTTCCTTATTTTGGGGGAGGGGCCCGAGGGGGCTGGCCTATGCTAGTTCCCCCTAGTTCCGTCATCATCAACCGGAGCATCCCAATCCACCTTCACTAGTCCCCGAGCCTTCCAGCTATGGCACACCATTATATATTAACCTTCATTCTCATGCGGTTCGACCTGCACATCTTCATATTCTTGAAGTGATTCTATAACGTACCTCTATTGTATTTTATTTCACTTTTGGGTGGACTAACATAGTCATTTTAATATTTGGGTCCATAATGAGCTGGACCAATTCTATAAACACTTGAGAAAGCCATGTTCTCTCACCCTACATATATAAATGAAGTTAGCCCATTAGACTTCATTAGGTCAATGGAGCAATTAGGGTTGAGAGACTAGTGCCCTCTACACACACAACACAACAGGATAAAAGGAGGAAGATGACAGACTCATCTTCTAACAAAGAAGGTATGTTTTTACGTTCTTTTCATTATTGTTCACATGCTATGGAGTAAGACAGATTTATTTAATGAAATTCTAACAATTGGTATCAGAGCCTTTTGTCTCTTTTCTCCATGGCTATGATAAATCTTGTTGTTTTAAATAATATTATTGTTATTATTATTTTTGTGAACAATGAAATTTGCGTTAAACTTGCATTTGAGCTGTTTTTCTTTTTAAGGTTATTCGTAAAATCGTATGGGCTATCACTGCAATTTTTTTTTTTTTTTTTTTTTTGGTGAATGAATGAGATATTGAATCCAGCCGGCCACTGCACAAAAAAAAAAAAAAAAAAAAAAATTAGCGTTTTTTATTTTATTTTCTGGATGCTTTGGCCGAAGACCTCACAATTTCCATGGCGGCGTAGGTATTTGCACTGTTTACAAACATATCTATATCTATTTTAGATCCTGTCTGCACCTGGTACGAGTGGGTTCTCATGTTTCATTCGTAATGGAATCCAAAGGACAGAAAAAAGCCATGTAAAAGTCAAAAAAAAAAAAAAAAAAAAGTCTAAAAAAAAGACAAAATTTCATTGTTTATGCGTGAAAATTACTGGATGCTCAGGCTTAACGCCCATCTCTGACCGCAATTAAACTGAAGCATAAACGCAGTTTTTTTTTTTAACAAAGCTTGATCACATATGTGTAAAAGAGGTTTTAGCTTAATCTGGAGTGTGGCCTGTGTGTGTTTTTCTCTGATTTTGGGTTTGCTTTGTATTTTGAAGTATAAGGTATTAACCGTTTATATATATATATATATATATATATATATAAAGGTTAAGATGGACATGCCATAGATGGAGCGATGAGGCTTTTGCATTAACATTGATTTACTTATTTACCAAACAAAGCAAGTTAAAGATTGAAGCATGTGTCGTGACTTTTTGAATTTCTTTTGACACTTGTGGCACTTTATAATTTTTAAATCTGTGTAAACTTATCATAGATTCATGTCATTTTATGTCAAATTATGAGTTCTTTATATTTTTAATAAACTTGGATTTATTGGATATGAGGATTTGGCGGAAAGGAGATTGGGTTCAATTGCGGTATTTGTTTTGAGCTTGTTAAGTTTTTGTGCAGTATTTATTTCAACAATGTGTTTTATTTTTGTGAATATACACATTGTTTTTTTTTTTTTTTTTTTTATTTTTTATGTATACATATGGTTTTGAGTATTCATATTTTTTTTTTTATCCCTAACAAATGAGGGTTTTGGCAACTCCATGATATTTATTTCAATCATAAGTGATGTTTATTTTGATTGAAATATTTTTTGTCGAGCATAAATTGTTAATGTGTTATATAGTATATTTATGTTCAACATAAAGATTCAAGCTTTATAGTGCACAGATTGACAATTTCTTGCATGCATGTTAAATGTGGAACATAGAATCCAACATTTTTTTTATTTCCTTTGTCATGCACAACAAGCGTTTTTTGAGCCAAGAATTTTTAAGTATTATTTCTTGGAGATGTATCATTATGAGAGTAGTAAATTATATATATTATCATAAAATTTGGTCATGCTCCCATCAATTGATAAAATAAAAATGATGCAACTCTTGTATATGTGACACTCTATGATTTGTAAATGACTCACATATAAGAGAAAGCCGAGTCAATGTAAAAGAAACTCACACGTGAGTGGAAGATTTGTTGTAAATACACGTGTAAGTGTTATGTCCCATATTCAGAAGTGAAAAGAAAGGGGTAAGTATTATATGAAGAAAAAAAATGTTAATATATGTGTATTTTATATACACATTATTTGGTATACATTGTTCATAATATTTGTAATACTGAAATATGTGGTTATGAACAAATACTAATTTTCAGGTATGTGCTATAATAAAAGGGTGCGCATATTATTTTTGCTTGTGAAATTATATGCATTCGTTTTGAGATATGTATGTGAATTTATATACATTCTTATTGAGATTAAGAAATTTTGTGCAATATGAATAATTGTGTTGTGTATAAAATCGATGATTTTGACCGGTTATGTTCCCACCTATCGTGGGACAAATTATGATAAATTGTTGGATTTTATTGCAAATTCAATAAATGTTTTTTTTTTTTTTGGTGAACGAATAATTGTATTACATATAAAATTGATGATTTTGACCAATTATGCTCTCACCTATCGTGAGACTAACTGCGATAAATTGTTAGATTTTATCGTTAATTCAATAAAAGGTTTTGTGAACCTTGAGAGCAGCGGTATGTTAATACATAATACATTATTGCCCTTATGTAATTCGGTGATGCCGTGCATGTTGTGTAATTTGGTGGTTGTCACAATTTTGTGTTATTTTGATTGAATGTTATTTTAGTGTCTATTGGTTAAATCTCTAGTTGTTTGAAGGATATCTTGGGGTAAATCTAGAGATTATTTGTGCATATAAAATTCTTATTTAATGGAACAAAATTTAATTTTTTGTCCATAATATTTTATAATGATTATCAAGTAATTTTTAATATGTTATGTCTTTATTATTGTAAAGGTGTACTTTGTAATCATTTTAATGAGTTATGTGAAAATATTTTTGGACTAAATGAGACATATAAAAGGATTTATTTTCCATTTTTACCTAATAAAAGTTTTTTAAATGAAATATACAATTTATGACTAATATTTATTTTAATTGTGATTGGAGGTTTTTCTGTTATCTTCTAATTGAAGCTGAATTACTTGCATGTATAATGATATTCACTTAGAGATAAATGAACTTTTGGTTAAATATGCATAATTTTTTTTTGTACACCAAAACCGATGATTTTTGAATGGTTATGTACCCGCCTATCGTGAGACTAATTATGATAATTATTGGGATTTATTGGTTCACTGTGGATAATATTGTTGTTCATCAAAATGAATGATTTTGAGTGGTTATGTACTAACCACGATAAATTACTTGGTTTTATCGGATATTATTCGAATTAAATAAATAAATAAATTTGGGGTTATTATTATGTAAATTGTAACAATTATACGAAGATCCATACGTATAATAACTTTGCTCTATCGATAAATTATTATATGGTAGGATGTTTGGGATGACGAAGAAAATTATTAGATACTTTGCACTTGGTTGCCCAGTCGTATCCTCTCGATAGCAGGCCAATTAAGTCTTTGTATTTAATTATTTTGTTTATCATGCATGAGAGCCCATTTTGTATTATAGACTCTAACATAGAATTTGACAAAAATAATACGTAAGAGTCCATTGTGTACTATGGACTCTGGCATGGAGTTGAGATAAAAATAATGCGTAAGAGTCAATTGTGTGTTATAGACTCTAGCATGAGTGTGGGATGCGTAAGAGTTCATTCTTTACAGACTCTATCATGAATTTGACATGAAAAAATAGTGCGTAAGAGTTCATTATGTGTTAGAGACTCTAGCATGAATTTGAGATAAAATAATGTGTAAGAGTGCAAGGTGTATTTTGAACTCTAGCATGTGTGTAAGATAAAAATCTTACTATTTGGTGAATGAGGGTATTTATGAGTATTTATGAATGCATTTTTTTTTATATGCATCATAAATTTATTGTGACATTCTCAATCCTGACGATCTTGACATATCTCTCTTGGAAAGACACATATTATGAAAATGTGATAGCTTTTAAGTATCAATTGCCCCAAGCAATCATATTTGAGTCAATTGTGTGTAGCTTGATGTGAACTTAAGTATGTACATATATAACATTATATGATTATATTATTGGTGTACTTGGAAAATACTTGAGTCACTGGAAAGCTACAAAGAAAGTACTAAAGTACTTATGGGGGTGTTAGGGACTTTGTGTTAATGTATTGTTAATTCAACATTCTTAATGTAGTTGGATATTGTGATGTTGATTATTTTGGTTGTCCAGGTAGTGTATTTGTGATTGTGAGAAGAGCTATTTTGGGAAAAAGTGTCATATAAACACTTATAGCTTCCTCAACTATGAAGGCATAATGTGTAACTTATTGTGAGGCTACACGTCATGATACATAATTGCAGAATTTTATCTCAGGGCTGGGTAGTCTAGATGCCATTAGAAATATTTTGAGTTATGTCTGCATCAATTTTCTTTCTCTCGGAATACTAGGAGTTCATTGTGATACAAGCATATTGGCATAAAAGTATTTATTTATAGAGAAAAAGTTAGGTGAATCTCACATTTGAGTTATGCATACTCCCACAAAACATATGTTGGCGGACCCAATGACCAAGGGTTTTGGCTCCTATAGTGTTTCAGGAACATGCGACTCATATGAGGTTGTTAGAGTCTTTTGTTCTATTAAGTTAGTGGGAGTTATGTGCCTTGTGTAAATAGTGAGTACCTTTTGTGTTGCCATATATTGTTTTGTGTGCTTTTGTGTTAACTATGGTATTGGTGTTATGATACGAGATATTGTGTGTGAGTCTCGGTGAGACATTGTGTATTTGTTTCAGTGGGCTTTATTTGAAAATATAGTGATCACTATTTGTGCTATTTGTATGCTATACTTGCATTCCATTTTCTAGATCACGTGATTGTAAATACTTGTTATATGTTATACATCCTATCGATGTGTTCTTAACTTGTAGTTGCAAACACATTTGGATCAGATTGTGTTTTGGGATGCTTATTTTGGTTTACTTGGTAATTAAATGACTTATGCAGTCCAAGTGAGAGATTGTTGTATTTTATTTCACTTTTGGGTGGACTGACATAGTCATTTTAATATTTGGGTCCATAATGGGCTGAACCAATTCTATAAGCACTTGAGGAAGCCATGTACTCTCACCCTACATATATAAATGAAATTATCCCATTAGACTTCATTAGGTCATTAGAGCAATTAGGGTTAAGAGACTAGTGCCCTTTACACACACAACACAACAGGACAAATGGAGGAAGATGGCAGACTCATCTTCTAGCAAAGAAGGTATGTTTTTACATTCTTTTCATTATTGTTCACATGCTATGGAGTAATACAAATTTATTTAATGAAATTCTAACAACCTCACGTACAATTAGATTTGGATGACCAAAATCCCCCGTAAACCAAAGAATTTCTTCTAAACCACAGGTTCCTTGCAACCACTACTATTTATATATCTTTGGATTGGCTCCTAATTAATTAAAAGCCATAACCTTAACTATTTTCATCCATGGGTGAGTCCAAGTTATTTGCTAGTAGTTCACTCTCTAGTGAGCCCATGACCCACTTAGCGTTCAATATTTCTGGAAAAAAAATAGAGAGTGCAGGAAAAATTGTTTATTAATTTGCTTAAGTAATCAAGTTCTTTCCTGTTAACAAAATAAGAACTTTTTTATTTATTTTTTATTTTTTATGAGTAAGCATTTCATTAAAACCAAAGCTCAAAACAGAGCAACACAAAAACACAAATACAACCCCTTACAAAGCAAAACAGGGGAAAACAAAACCTACAAACCAACAACAACTCAACACCAAAACAACCCCTTACAACCCTTACAGATTAAAACAAAGAAAAGCAAAAATTACAAGCCAACATTACAGAATGCAAGTTCCACAAAGAACACAACAAAAGGTTCTCCCTAGTTCTAAGAAACCCTCTTTTTACAGCAATTCTAGCCTTGATTTCCAGAAAATCTGTTTTAGTAGCTGCTCTTCAGTTTTTAGAACACCATCATGTCTAAGCTCATTTCTAGTACACCAGAGGTTATAAACTACAGAACCAAGATCCAACTGACATATCAAGCACTTAAGAGAGTTCTTTCCCTACCTATTACAGCCA